>NW_026526843.1:32736898-32807171 GCF_024362965.1 Panthera pardus | reverse complement strand
GCCCCGCGCCGTGGCTTCCCTGCGAGCGAAGTGGGGAGTCCCAGGCGGCAGAGAACGGGGTCCTCCCTCCACCCCCCCCGACTGCCCCGAGGTGCCGAGCTCCCGCAGGCGGGCGACCCGGGAGGCTCCAGAGACGGGTAGCGGGACAGAGCGCCAGGTCCCGCTGCCCTGTGGGTCGGGCACGGGCAGCCACGGCTCTGGACGCTGGTGGCCGCCATGTCTGGGCGGGACTGGAGGGGAAGAGGCCGCCCCGAAAGGGCCAGGAGCACCAAGCGAACGAACGGGCCAGGAGAAGCCACCGGGCCAGGGGCGCTGGGACTCTGGCCTGGGAGAGCATTGGGCCGCGTGACCCTGGCCCTAGCAGCAGGGTCCCTGTGTGGCCCGGCCTGGGGTGGGGGTGGGGGGGGTGGGTGGCGGAGAGGAGCCTGGAAACCGTGCCTTAGACCTGCAGGGGCAGTTGGAGGGGTGCTGCCACTCGGTGGGGGGCAGAGTCGGGACCCTGCTGTCCCTGTGTTCCATTCTGAGGATCAGGTGTGGGGCCCGGCCACCCATTGTCCAGGGCTTTGAGTCGTTCTCGGCGTGCCTGGGGTTGGGGGGGGGGCGGTTGTCGGGAGACGTGGAGGTGGCTCCCTGGCGCAGCAGAGTCCAGAAGGGACGTGCCCACCCTGGGGTGAGTGAAAGTGAAAGTGAAAGTGAAAGTGAAAGGCCGCCGCTGCCGCCACCGCCACAGCCGTGGCAACCGCCGCCACCAACACCAGCGCCTCCTTCTCCTTCTCCTCCAACCCCCTCCCCCCTCCCCTCTCCCCTGCCCTCAATAGCAGATCTGGGCGCCAGAAGCGGTTGTCTGGCACAGACCTGGCAGCCGCGGTGCCATCCCCCCGGGCTTCACCCTCTCTGGCGGAGGCCTGGCCCCACCACCGATCACACACTCAGGTCTCGGTCCCGCACCCAATTCTGGATCGCGCACTCGATCCTCGGCAGAGCCGTCCGCCGAGGACTCTGCGGTTGGCGCACATCAGCTTTCCGGGCCACCCTGTCCACGTCCCACGGGAGCGTTCAGGGCAACGGGGAGGAATGGCGGTTGACATCTGCGGCCGGATGTCACTCTTGCTTCACAGCTGGTCATCGAGGGACCGTGTGGAGAGCCAGCCCGCCTGCCCGTTCACAGGGCCAAGCACCGTGGGATAGCGGGACCGGGCCCGCTTTGGCCACAGGCGCCAGCACTCAGGCACTCGTCTGCCAGTGCCACCGAGGAGGCTGACGCTCTGGATCCCGGGGGGCGGACCTTAGGTGGAGACCTCTGCTGTCCCCACAAGCCCTGACCGGGGCGGGTCGTGCCTTCCCCTCCACACTCGTCCACAGGCATCCACGCGCCTCTCTACCACCCCCCCCTCCCCACGCCCTGCTGTCCATCCTCCCGCCGGGTACTGCCCCCTGCGAATGCTGAAGGCAGCCTGTTGCCCCTTGTTCTCACACATGTCGCCTTCCAGAATGCGCTGCGGCGCGGGGGGGGGGCGGGGGGGGGGTGGTGTGGGGGGGCGGGGGGAGGCCCGGGAGGGGCGGGACGTGGTGTCTGCTCGCCCGCCTACGTACACCGGGAGGGTGTGCCGGCTCACGCGTTCCTGGAACCCCCAACCCCAGGGCACGGTGTGAGCTCCCGGACCTCCTAGCCCTCCGTGTCCCCCGCCCCTTGCCCGAGAGCGCCGGAGGTGTCCGCGTGCCCTCCGGGCCCCGGCGCCACCTGGTGCACCTGCAGAGGTTTGGGTCCTCCGGATCCGCGGAGCGCCTTGCTTGCCGTCTGGGGTACGCACCCCGAAGACAGGAAGTGGGTCACGTTGGCCCTGAGGCCGACGAGCAGGGTTTCGCTGGCCTGCCGTCGCCAGCCAGCGGGGAAAGGGGGCCTGGATGGGGTGACTCCCGAGGACGATGTCCTTGTGGGCTGAGCGGACCCGGCGCGTGTGCACACCCTCTGTCAGAGTTGCTGGAGTGGGCGCCGTGATGGTACCGGGGGCGTGCGTGCGGGACGGGGGGGGGGGGATGTGGAGGGACGGTGGGGGGGTGTGTCTCCGTTTGGGGGAGCTGGCCGCGCGCCCGAGCCCGACCCACGCGAGTCAGGGTCACCCGGGTGACCCTACCCTTGACGTGGACCCAACCCCGACGTTCAGGGCGGCTCGCCTCTCTAGGAACCGGGTCCTTCCCTCTCCTTGCAGCTCATCTCTCTGTGTCCTTTGGGGTCTTGCGTGGCTCCTGCCTGTGCGTGTCTTTGGTTTGTGGTCAGAACGGAAGCCCTCGGCAGGGTGGGCAGGAGATGGTGGAGAATGGAGACGCTGCGTGTCCAGCCGGTCTGGAGGGCCAACTAAGTGTCTGTGAGCCTGCTCGGAAGTCCGGGCAGCCCAGAGTGTCCGGAATGACCGTTTGGACTTGAGGACGGCGAAGGGTGCCTGCAGGGGCGTCGCCGTGCGCGTGTGTCAGGTGAGACCGAGCTGGCACGGGCCCCTTCGGGAGGGGCGGTGGGCACCATTTCTCTTCCCTTGCCTTCCCTTCCCTACCCTACCCTTCCCTACCCTTCCCTTCCCTTCCCTAACCTTCCCTTCCCTTCCCTACCCTTCCCTTCCCTTCCCTACCCTACCCTTCCCTTCCCTACCCTACCCTTCCCTTCCCTTCCCTTTCCTTCCCGTCCCTTCCCTTCCCTTTCCTTCCCTTCCCTTCCCTTCCCTTTCCTTCCCTTCCCTTCCCTACCCTTCCCTTCCCTTCCCTACCCTTCCTTCCCTTCCCTACCCTTCCTTTCCCTTCCCTTCCCGTCCCTTCCCTTTCCTACCCTACCCTACCCTTCCTTTCCCTTCCCTTCCCTTCCCTTCCCTTTCCTACCCTACCCTACCCTTCCCTTCCCTACCCTTCCTTTTCCTTCCCTTCCCTTCCCTTCCCTTCCCTTCCCTACCTTCCCTTCCCTAACCTTCCCTTCCCTAACCTTCCCTTCCCTTCCCTTCCCTACCCTTCCTTCCCTTCCCTTCCCTACCCTTCCCTTCCCTTCCCTTTCCTTCCCTTCCCTTCCCTTCCCTTCCCTTCCCTTCCCTACCCTTCCCTACCCTTCCTTTTCCTTCCCTTCCCTTCCCTTCCCTTCCCTACCCTTCCCTTCCCTTCCCTTCCCTTCCCTTCCCTTCCCTTCTCTACCCTTCCCTTCCCTTCCTACCCTTCCCTTCCCTTCTTCCCTTCCCAACCTTTCCTGCGACCCCCCGCAGCTGTAGCACCCTTCGCGTAGGCCCCGGAGGCGAGCGAGCATGCGTGCGTGTGCCCCTGCCCTGACCCAGCGATCGGACCCCGTCCCACCACGCGGGGTGCCCAGCTGGCTCCGCGATCGCTGTCCCTTGGCGGGACGCTTGGCTCCACGTTCCAACAACAGAGCGCCTGCAGCGTGGGTTCTCTGTCCCCTCCCGCCAGCATCAGCCCTCCTCCACTCCTGAGTCTCCCACGTGCACAGGGTTTGTGTCCACCGGGGTGTGATTCGCCAGGGTTCCTCGAACTGACGCGTGGGAAGGGACCGCCAGGGCCCTTCCGAGGGGGAGGATGCGTGGTTGGGCACGGTAGGTTGTGGCGAGGGGGCTGGGGGTGCGGGGAGGGGGGCGCGGCGCTGCTGTGCACAGCTGGGACCCAATACATCCACCCGCTGGCCTAGGAAGAATGAGGCGCTGGGCCTCTGGGGCCGGACGTTTGGGAGAAGAAGCGGGTCCTGTTTGCAGGGCAGAAAGTGAAAGTGTTCCCCGAGGGTTGAAGTTGGATCAGTCCCGTGCCTTGGGGTGCGGGTGGTTGTCAGGAGTCCCTTTCTGCCTTGGGCACCCAGCCTGGGGTCAAAGCACACATCCATCATTGACCTGTAGAGGCACTTGCTGTGGAGTGGGTGGGCCTTCTCTCCACGAGGAAAAGGATGACCTCCAGCTGTGATCTCCCTTTTTCTCCGCGGGGCGGGGGGGGGGGAGCGAAAGGGGGCGGAGGGTTTAGGCCATGCGTGTGAGAGTGTGTGTGCTCGCGTGTGCGCGTGTGGGTTTTGGCGATGGAGTTTCAGGGTGTTTGCCGCCGAGTGTGTGTTTGCCAGCGTGTTCGTGGTGTGTTTGTGTGTGAGTGTGTGTGTGTGTGTGTGTGTGTGTGTGTGTGATTCGTGCGTGCGCGGGCGCGCACCTGGTTCTTCTGCCGTCTAATGTGAGGCGGGCTGGGGGCGGTCAGGGCACCCTCGCTATGCCACAGGTCAGGTGTTCACCATAGGAGAGGACGGGAGCCGGTTGACAGGAAAGAAGACCGTTGGTTGGCCTCGTCCGGCCGTGCCAGGAGAGGCGCGGGGTCCCGGAGCGCGTGGGCACAGCTGGGTGTCGCCCACGCGCTGGCCTTGGCTCCCGTGGGAGCTGTCCAGGGACGGAGCCTGGGGCAGGCACGAGGCCGCTTTGGCGACTGTGGTGCGGCTCCAGGCTGCAGTCCACGCCTGAATCGCGGGGGGCGCCCCGTGGGTGACGGGCCAGGCCCGCGGGACGCGTCCGTCGTCGATCCGCGGGAGGTGGACGCCAGTGTCGACCCCCAGCCCCCGGCCCGTGCCAGCCGGCCGCCTCACGCCTTCGTGTCGGCCGGCCGCTAGAGGCCTCCCGCTGGGGGCTGACCTGGCGGGGAGTCCTGACGGACGATGCTCCCGGGGAGCATGGGCCCCGTCGGGGTCGGGCTCCGACCGGCCAGGTGGGGTGGGCTCGGCTCGGGCTCTGGGTCCACGACCAGTGTGTCTCCTGAGGTCTGCTGCGGACCTGCAGGGGTCCCGACGACGGAGCCCCGGAGAGGTTCAGGGCCACCGCGGGGAGCCTCGATGCGCCTCGCCCTGGCCTTCGGGTCCCCAGAGCCGAGAGCCGAGAGCCGGCTAAGTGCAGCAGCCAGAGGGGACGAGGCTGCGCTTGCCCCACGGAGCGTCCGACGCGGGGAGGGGCCCGCGCAGAGTGGCGGAGCCGTGGGCGCCGCCATGTTGGAGCCCGGGTGGACTGGGCCCGGTCTTTTTTTCTTCCGCAAAGGGCGGGGGGAGAGGCCCTGGGGGGAAGGGCGCGTGGGCATACGTGGTGCAACACTGCCATCAAGCGGAACTCGTTCGCTTTCCCGCGAGCCCCGCGCCGTGGCTTCCCTGCGAGCGAAGTGGGGAGTCCCAGGCGGCAGAGAACGGGGTCCTCCCTCCACCCCCCCGACTGCCCCGAGGTGCCGAGCTCCCGCAGGCGGGCGACCCGGGAGGCTCCAGAGACGGGTAAGCGGGACAGAGCGCCAGGTCCCGCTGCCCTGTGGGTCGGGCACGGGCAGCCACGGCTCTGGACGCTGGTGGCCGCCATGTCTGGGCGGGACTGGAGGGGAAGAGGCCGCCCCGAAAGGGCCAGGAGCACCAAGCGAACGAACGGGCCAGGAGAAGCCACCGGGCCAGGGGCGCTGGGACTCTGGCCTGGGAGAGCATTGGGCCGCGTGACCCTGGCCCTAGCAGCAGGGTCCCTGTGTGGCCCGGCCTGGGGTGGGGGTGGGGGGGGGTGGGTGGCGGAGAGGAGCCTGGAAACCGTGCCTTAGACCTGCAGGGGCAGTTGGAGGGGTGCTGCCACTCGGTGGGGGGCAGAGTCGGGACCCTGCTGTCCCTGTGTTCCATTCTGAGGATCAGGTGTGGGGCCCGGCCACCCATTGTCCAGGGGCTTTGAGTCGTTCTCGGCGTGCCTGGGGTTGGGGGGGGGCGGTTGTCGGGAGATGTGGAGGTGGCTCCCTGGCGCAGCAGAGTCCAGAAGGGACGTGCCCACCCTGGGGTGAGTGAAAGTGAAAGTGAAAGTGAAAGGCCGCCGCCGCTGCTGCCGCCACCGCCACAGCCGTGGCAACCGCCGCCACCAACACCAGCGCCTCCTTCTCCTTCTCCTCCAACCCCCTCCCCCCTCCCCTCTCCCCTGCCCTCAATAGCAGATCTGGGCGCCAGAAGCGGTTGTCTGGCACAGACCTGGCAGCCGCGGTGCCATCCCCCCGGGGCTTCACCCTCTCTGGCGGAGGCCTGGCCCCACCACCGATCACACACTCAGGTCTCGGTCCCGCACCCAATTCTGGATCGCGCACTCGATCCTCGGCAGAGCCGTCCGCCGAGGACTCTGCGGTTGGCGCACACCAGCTTTCCGGGCCACCCTGTCCAACGTCCCACGGGAGCGTTCAGGGCAACGGGGAGGAATGGCGGTTGACATCTGCGGCCGGATGTCACTCTTGCTTCACAGCTGGTCATCGAGGGACCGGTGTGGAGAGCCAGCCCGCCTGCCCGTTCACAGGGCCAAGCACCGTGGGATAGCGGGACCGGGCCCGCTTTGGCCACAGGCGCCAGCACTCAGGCACTCGTCTGCCAGTGCCACCGAGGAGGCTGACGCTCTGGATCCCGGGGGGCGGACCTTAGGTGGAGACCTCTGCTGTCCCCACAAGCCCTGACCGGGGCGGGTCGTGCCTTCCCCTCCACACTCGTCCACAGGCATCCACGCGCCTCTCTACCACCCCCCCCCCCCCCCCCCCACGCCCTGCTGTCCATCCTCCCGCCGGGTACTGCCCCCTGCGAATGCTGAAGGCAGCCTGTTGCCCCTTGTTCTCACACATGTCGCCTTCCAGAATGCGCTGCGGCGCGGGGGGGGGGGGCGGGGGGGGTGGTGTGGGGGGGCGGGGGGAGGCCCGGGAGGGGCGGGACGTGGTGTCTGCTCGCCCGCCTACGTACACCGGGAGGGTGTGCCGGCTCACGCGTTCCTGGAACCCCAACCCCAGGGGCACGGTGTGGAGCTCCCGGACCTCCTAGCCCTCCGTGTCCCCCGCCCCTTGCCCGAGAGCGCCGGAGGTGTCCGCGTGCCCTCCGGGCCCCGGCGCCACCTGGTGCACCTGCAGAGGTTTGGGTCTCCGGATCCGCGGAGCGCCCTGCTTGCCGTCTGGGGTACGCACCCCGAAGACAGGAAGTGGGTCACGCTGGCCCCGAGGCCGACGAGCAGGGTTTCGCTGGCCTGCCGTCGCCAGCCAGCGGGGAAAGGGGGCCTGGATGGGGTGACTCCCGAGGACGATGTCCTTGTGGGCCGAGCGGACCCGGCGCGTGTGCACACCCTCTGTCAGAGTTGCCGGATTGGGCGCCGTGATGGTACCGGGGGCGTGCGTGCGGGACGGGGGGGGGGGATGTGGAGGGACGGTGGGGTTGTGTCTGGTTTGGGACGTGGTGTCTGCTCGCCCGCCTACGTACACCGGGAGTGTGTGCCCGCTCAGTTCTTTCTCACAGGCCCAACCCCAGTGGCACGGTGTGGACTTCTTGGATGTCTTCTTACCTTCGTCTTGCTGTTGAGTCGTTTTTGTGTCCGCATGTCCTTTGTAGTTAGGAGTCACCTGGTGAACCCCTAGACGTTCGGGTTCACTAGTTAGAGGAAACTTGGATTTTGTAAGGGAAATGTTCCTCTCCAACGGGCATTTCCAGGTGTTCCCGAGTGGCTCAGTTGTTTAAGCATGAGAATTCCGCTCACGTGATTGAGCTGTGGTTCGTGGTTCGGAGCCAAAGTCCGGCTCTTTGGTGACCGCTCAGTGCCTGGAGCCTGCTTCAGATTCTCTGTCTTCCTCTCTCTTTCTGTTCCTCCCCTGCTCGTCCTCCTTGTGTCTCTTTCTCTCTCACAAATAAAGATGAAAAACATTTTTTTTTCTTTAAAGGAATTTTTATTAACAAATAGAAATCAGTATCTGAACCACGTGTCTGAACTACGAAGAAGGCACTCCTAGTGATTTGTGAAACTCTTGTTCTTCTCCCTTCGTAATTAAAATGGTTTTCCTTGTGTTATTTTTTTTCTGTGAGAGAGAGAAGGTGCAAGTGACCAAGGGGTAAAGAGGGAGAGAGCAAAGCTGGGCTTACCCGAAGTGGGGTTCAAAGTGAAGAACTGTGAGATTCCGTCCTGAGAAGTCTGATGCTCAACCGAGTGCGTCACCCAGGCGTTGTCTGATATTCTTATTCCAATTTACTTTTTACTCCAGCTTCAGAAACTGCAAGGATAGAAGGAAGCTTTTTCGTCCCTTACCATGGGTAAATGGAGTCTCTGTTTCGTTCTTCTATTTGAGTTGCTGAAAAATACCCGTATTAATGAGTAAACAAGAATTACAAGAACAACTATGCCAACCTAAACTGATACATCATACCAGTACGTTCTGGCTTGCAAAGTTTCTGCTGAAAAATCAGATGATAGCCTTGTGAAGGTTCCTCTGTATGTAGGTAGGTGCTTTTGTTTGCTGCTTTTAAGATTCTGAGTTCTCATATTTTCATGATCATCTCTTGGTGTGGTCCACTCTGATTTCATCCCGTTCGGGGCCTTCTGTGCCTCCCAGACCGGTTTCTTTCCCAAGGAAGGGAAGTTGTAAGCAGTATTTCTTTAACTACCTTTTCTGTTCTTTTCTTTTTCGCCCCCTGCAATAAATGTGAATGTCAATATGTTTGATGTCTCAGAGGTCTAACGTGCTCATTAAAATTTTTTTGTTGTTCAACTTTGATGATTTCTAGCTACCCATCTTCCAGATTACTGAGCGTTTCTACATCTTCTTCTTTGGTTTCATATTTCTCTTTGTTGAAGTTTCTGAGTTCATCCACTCTTCCCTTACTTCTAGCAAGCATCTTTATGAGCATTATTTTGAACATATAGGCAGATTGCTTATGTCCATTTTTAGTTCTCCTTCTGACGTGTATTATTCTTTCATTTAGAACATATTCCTCTGTGTCATTTTGCCTGACTCTCCCATTTCATTTTTTTTAACGTAATCGCCATCCCCAGCGTGGGGCTCGAACTCACAACCCGGAGGTCAACCATCACATGCTCTACCGACTGAGCCGACCAGGTGCCCCTGTCCTGTTTGTTTTTATGTATTAGGAAGACCGTGTCTCCTGGTCTTCAAGGAGTGGTTTTACGTAGAAAGCATCCTCGGGGCCCCAGAAGCACGATGTTACCTGAACACTAGAATGGGGTGTCCCATGTAGGCAGAATGCACACACTCTGACCGGGCCGTGACTGCCAGGGGTGGGCCGGTGGGTGGGATTAGACCCCAGTGTGGTGGGCTGTGAGGTCCAGCCACGACTGTTACGGGTACACAGGGAGTGTCGCCCCGCATTGTCCGGGGTAGGAGGGGCTTTAGAGGGCTGCCGGTCCCAGCCAAGGCTGCCCACCAGCCATGTCAGAGTGGCAGCTGCACTGGGGTCTTCCAGCCCCGGCCATGGCTACCGACGTGTGCGTTGGGGAAGGAACTGCTTTGGAGGGGCTGCTTTTGGGGCAAGGTGAGTGGTTCTCACAAGGCAGACGGAGCGTGTCCGAACTGGGGCCCTCCCGTGTTGGCCCAGCTAGGCAGGAGGGCAAGAAACATGGCCCTGAAATTCATCAATCTCCTTTAGCTGTGGCCCAGGTACTTTTCAAAGTGCTGCCTGTGTGCTGGGTCTGTGAGCAAGTGAGTTTGTACACGAGCCCTTGAAAAGCAGAGTCTCCTTTCCTATTGTCCTCTGGCTCTCCCAGAGTGAAGGCCCAGTCTCGGAGTGAAGCCCTGCTGATCTCAAAGACAGACGTGATGGGGGCGTATCTTTTTGGTGCAAGTACCCAGCTTGGCGGGGATGGGGGGGTGGCTGAGGTGGACTTTGACACTCTTCCTCCTCAGGGAGGACATGTGCACCGGTGATAGCCGTCTTGGTGGATACTGGGAGCGTGCGTCCTGTGAACAGACTTCTTGACGTGGCTTCTTTAGATCTTTAAGGCGTGAATAGTTCTGCTAGTGTTCGGGTTCTTCTCAGAGTTGCTGTACACGTAGTTGTAGCCTTGGTGTGTCAATGGGAAGAGGGAAAAGCAGGGGCCTCCTACTCTGCCATCTTCATCAAGATTCCCAACCAAAATTGACAAGGAAATCACGGTTTGAGTATTTATCTGAGAAATACGGGAAAATAAAAAACTAAGAGTTGATTATGGTTATATTTACAGAGCTTTCTCTCTTTAGTTCAGAGTAGAGACTGGTGATATTTAACATACTGAAGAAATACTCCAGAGCTTAAGTGAACTGAGCAGTATCCATTTTTAATGGGCTTTTGTATGAGAATGTAAGCATATGGCAGGAGATCCTGAAAGACGCCCACTCTACAATTACAATGTCAACTATGGGAACGGCATGAACATGAAGGCTGATGGCCAAAGAGAACTCATTCTTTGCTGACCTAATGTGTGCCAGACGCTCTTCTTCATAATGGAAACACCCATTGAAGAGACAAAAAAATGTCCCTTCTCACATGAGGCTCACATTCCAGTGGGGGAGAATGAAAAAGTAAGATTGATGAGATGCGTATATACCGTGATGGATGATGACCCATTCTGTGCAGCACACTTAGGCAGGGGAGGGGAGCAGGACCTGGGGAGGCTGGGGGGATTTGCACCTTCAGGTAGGTTATTCAGGGAAGGCATCACTGAGGGGACAGAAATCCCGAAGGAAGGTAGGGGGAGAGCCCTGTGGAGATCTGGGGATGAAAGATGGGACGAGAGCGAACACCCAGTACCTCTTCCCGCCGTTAACCTGTTTAAATCTTTCAGCCACTGACCAGCGGTCACCTTCCCTCCCAAGTTGACACCAACAGGTGCCGTGTTGGATTTTGGCAATATGCAAGTGGTCAGGTAGGGCCAGAAGCACCGGGACGGTTTATGTGATTAGGATATGGTTTAAGGCCTTTTCCACTTTGAATAAACTGAGGCTCTAGCTACACACACTGTGTGTATGCTTCCATAAAATGGATCACTTCAGAAGACACGTATAGATTGTTCCTTGCTTAGCGTCTTGGCAATTCTGTGTTTCTTCAGTAAGCTCTAGGCCCAATGTGGGCCTTCAACACACGACCCTGAGATGGAGTCGTATGCTCTGCCGACTGAGCCAGCCAGGCGCCCCCCCCCCCCCCCGCCCCCTTGCTTAGCATCTTACGTGGCTCGGTCCAGTTTTGTAAGGTGTTTACAGGTAGCTGAGTAACAGAGCTGTACAAAATGCAAGGTGTCCCTTGCCACCTAGTGCTGGGACGGACGCTCATCTCTCATTACAATCATTAAGTTACAAGTGGGAAAAAATTTCCATATCCATGGATGCAGGGCTGACAGGTTATTTCATTAACCTCAGGGGCAGTAGCTCAGGGACATCAGCCAAAAAGAGGCAGATCGGTATCTTTGGCCACAAGCCTGAATCCCAGCAAGTTACAAACTGAAGTCACTAAACGGTCACAGTTGGTGACATCACAATGGATTTATAGCATATAAGACCCAGACCAACTTTAGGTTTAGGCTGATTTCTCCTAAGGGTGTGTGGTGGCTGGAAGAGTTTCTCTTACAGAGGAAGTAAAAGATTGATACATGTTTCTCTTTCATGTAGAATCTTTACTTAGAGGAATTGATTTGTGTCTGTGACCAGGGTAATCAAAAATACTTTCTTTTTGGGTCCTAGGTTTATAAGAAAAGTGAGAGAGTGTGATCTTCAGTGTGTGCTGCACGAGCAGTGGTGTGGACCCAGAGTTCAGGCACAGACGAAGAACCGACACGGATTTCACACTCCTGATAGGTGTGTAAGTGAGCTCTGAGTTGCACTTTGATTCTGTGTTAGCCCTTCTGTACACAGGCTCCGTTTTCAAAGTAGGCCTCTCACTGAACTTCCTCTGGTAACATCTGGTTGGCACCGTGTCCACGCATGCTCAGTCGCTCTAATGATGATGCGATCATGATGCGATAATGATGGTGATTACGAGGGTTCTGCCTGGGGAACTGGAAGTAGTAACGTACCTGGTGAGTTCCAAACTCAAAGCCCCGCAAAGGCCATTATTTGACTAGCGTTGATGTTGTGCATCTGGTAGGGATGGAATAGAAGTTGTGCCTTGTGTTTTATCTCCTTGATGTTTGCAAGCATGACTTTCTGAAATGTTTTAACCCAGCTCATACCGGCGCCACAGAGGTTCTGTAGAAATCCTGTGTACGTTAGGTTTCAATGAGTATTATAGCTATGTGCTTAGTGCCCGAGGTTGAGCAAAGAAAGGCAGTTAACTTCAGTAACTTGAGACCTTTTCAAGCTGTCAGGGTAGCCTGATATATTTATTACCTCTAGCACCAGCAAAGATGTGAGGCGATCCTGTTTGTCTCCCTAGAGCGCGAAGGAAAGGAGGACCCTCCTGTCCTGTACCGGATCTGGAGGATGCCATTGGAACTTCCCTTGTGAGATGTAGTCTGCTCTAGGGCCTTCTAGTCAGCTGTTTTATTTATACATAATCAGAATCTCTGTTGGGGAGGATCGACCATAAACTCACTTGTCATTTCTTTAGAAGAAGAACACTCTACCTGTCGGATGCCAATTCTGTGCTGTTCTTTTGGTCTGTAGCACAGGGCAGGCTCCGAGTAATAGTGAAAGATGACTAGATTATTACGATGTATTCTTTTGTGAGTTTAATAGTAATACACATGTAGGTGGTTTAGAACGTTATACACGTTTGATGATGGAGCCCTAAGAGACCGTTTCCTGATGGTTGTCGTGGCTTGTGACCTCTTCTGGACCATACCCTTGGCGCTCTCTCTCCCGCTGACACGGGTGAGTGGGTCAGGGCTCAGCAGACGTTGGCTTTCTGTGCCCCGTGTCAGCTCCGAAGTTCTGAGAGTCAGCAGTGGGAGTGGGGAGAGAGGAGGGCACGTGGGGAGAGAGGGTAGACAGTACCGAACAACCCCTGTGATCCCATCAGCCTGCCGTCTCTGATTTTGAACAAACCTCTTTACTTCTCTGGGTTTTGATCTTCAGCTAATATGTGGGTCAATTAAATGAAAAGGTCTTAAAAACGTATGGTCGAGGACCTTTCAGAGATGCCGACATGTGCACAAATTAGCAGATACCTAAGTATAAGGAAAAGTCTAGACCTCTCTTTTCAAAGCTTTTTATTGAAGAATAATCAAAATAGTGTTTACTTCAGGTACATAGTATAATAATTCCTGTCAACAAATGTTAGACTCTTAGTGACTACATTTCCTATGCTGTATTTTCATCTCCATGACTTAATTACTTTGTAACTATAAGTTTATCCCTCTTCAAAAAAAATAAAAAAAATTTTTTTTAATGTTTATTTTTGAGAGAGTGAGAGTGGGGGGTCGGTGCACAGAGAGACACAGAATTTGAAGCAGGCTCTGAGCTGTCAGCACAGAGCCCGACATGGGTCTCAAACCCACGAACTGTGAGATCATGACCTGAGCCGAAGTCCTGGACCTGGCTCAACAACTGAGCCACCCAAGCGCCCCTAATGTTTATTTTTGAGAGCGCAAGTAGGGGAACGGCAGAGACAGGGGGACATAGGATCTGAAGAGGGCTCTGCACTGACAGCAAGAGAGCCCGACAAGGGGCTCAAACTGGCGAACCATGAGATCGTGACCTCAGCCAAACTGGGACGTTTAACTGACTGAGCCACGCAGGCGCCCTTAGGAGTTTATCCCTCTTAATCCCCTTTATCTGTTTCTCCCACTCCCTATCAACTCCCTTCTGGCAACCACCAGTTTGTTCTCTGTACTGAAGAGTCTGGTTTTCTTGTTCTTCTTGGTTCATTTATGTTTCTTAAATTCCACATAGGACTAAAATCATATGGTATTTGTCTTTCTCTGTTTGGCTTCTCCCACTTAGCATAACACGCTCTAGGTCCATCAATGTCGCTGCAAATGGGAAGATTCCATTTTTTTTTTGATGTTTATTTCTGAGACAGAGACAGAGCACGAGTGGGGGAGGGGCACAGAGAGAGGGGTACACAGAATCCGATGCAGGGTCCAGGCTCTGAGCTGTCAGCACAGAGCCCCGATGTGGGGCTTGAACTCATGAACTGCGAGATCATGACCTGAGCCAAAGTTGAACGCTTAACCGACTGACTCACCCAGGTGCCCCAACCACATTTAAACAAATCTAACAAACATCCTAGAAGCTTGCAACCGTACGAAAAGGACAGAGATACCTGTAGTTGAATTACTTGTGCTTGATTAGAGGAAGTAAATATTAGGAGCAGGGAAGAACTATTCCCTCAGAATATTGTGAACTGCCTATTTATATCCTTTGCTCTTTTTTTTTCATTTTGCTATTTCTTATTTTTCTTAATTTTCTAACGTTTATTCATTATTGAGAGACAGAGGGAGACAGAACATGAGCATGGGAGGGGAAGAGAGTTAGTTGCACATATGTAGCTGCTACCTCGGTGTGTCCAGTGGATGAGGTGAGATCAGGATCCTCCTACTCTGCCACCTTCCTGACCTCCTTTGCATCTCGGATCTCTCTCTTAAGAGCACCTCTACTTTGGGTGCTTGATTTCACTTCCGATTTTACAGACCTGTCATTCTAGTGCTTTCTATCACTCAAATCACACAGGCCCCTACCTGAAACCCTCCAACCATTTCCCACTGAAATTAGAATAACAGGGGCGCCTCAGTGACTCAGTCGGTTGAGCATCTGACTTCGGCTCAGGTCATGATCTCACTGTCCATGAGTTGGAGCCCCATGTCAGGCTCTGTGCTGACAGCTCAGAGCCTGCTTCGGATTCTGCGTCTCCCTCTGTCTCTCAAAAATAAACATTAAAAAATTAGAATAACAGAAATTCCCAAACATGGTTACATGAATAAAACCCAGCTACTCTTTGCCCCTCACACAGAGCTTTTGGCTATGCCAACTGAAGTTTCACTTGTCATTGTCAGTGAGTAGGTCTGATGAATATTTTCAAGTCTTTGAGCAACCATTATTTTGACATTTTGAATACAACAGCAATGGGAAATGCATAACATAATTTGAAGATAATAAGTAGGGTACAAATGAAAAACAATAATACAATTTGTAGACCTGTTCTACAGCGTGATGTCATGTTTGACGTTACAACCCCCAGCCAGGAAAAGAAACCTCAAAGGAGATGGTCATTGGTAATTGACAGAAAAGCCTGCAGGGGATCACATTCTTGGGTACGTCCACAGCTATTATCTTCATAATCAGAAGGATCTTCATCAGATACTCTATTATGGAGAAGTCCCTTGTGATAGGAGATCAGTTGTGATCTGAGAACTGTGGGGGGGGGGGGGGAATAAGGTGACCTGAAAAGCCTTGGCCAGTAATTCTCCAGCTGTCCAAACAACTGGAGGTGCAGAGAATACACAGGTCTTATTTTTGTAAAGGAGAAGGGGGATAGCGTCTAGCTAGGGATAGTGGTTTGGTTAAATGAACATATTTCTCATAAAAGAGCACCACTGAGTTGTTGAAAGATTGTATCAGAAGGTTTGGTGCAGAATGGGCTGGTACATTCAAGTAGGAATATCCAAAAGTCTTGGCATAATGGAGATGGGACAGTTGAAAAGATTTCTATTAGAACAGGTGGAAGATACACAATTTGTAAAGAGGAAATCATATAAAGGGAAGGGGTGGGTTTCCATTTTTTGCTAACCCATTGACCCAGGAGGTAGGTGGTCAGCATAAAACATGGAAGGTTTTCTTTTTTCTATTTTTATTATTTTTTGAGAGAGAGAGACAGGGAGTGAGCAGGGGAGGGGCAGAGAGAGGGAAACAGAATCTGAAGCAGGCTCCGAGCTGTCGGCACACAGCCCAATGCAAGTCTTGAACCCATGACCCACAAGATCATAAACTGAGTGGAAGTCGGACGTTTAACTGACTGAACCACCCAGGCGCCCCAACATGGAAGGTTTTCTTAAGGCAAGAACATCCTTACGTTGAAAGTGATGGGAGGGATGTGTTTTGCTGTAACTAATGGAAATATTTGGAGGTATAAACTATATATAGGTTAACATTACAGGGTATTATTATCAATAAAAGACCTAGTAGGAGTGTGGTGACAAATCCAACAGTCAGAAAGGTTTCCAGAAGCAACAAGGGATTGTGACACTTGAATTATAGCATTGTTTTCCCAATCAAAAGTGGAAATGGAAGAGAAGCCTCATGAGGATTGGTATGATGAATCTTGTCAACATAATACTGGCCTGCTCCCGAGTCTTGTGAGAGAAGTCTCTGAAGATGTCATCTGCTTCACTTTCCAAGAAAGGGTTAGTTTGAGGTCTCCTGTTGGTTTGGTGGTCCAGTCAGATGTTGAAGCCTCTTTAAAATGAAAAACATGAACCCGTGAGCCTGTGCCTTTGAATTTAGCAGCACAATGATTGGTCAATAGTAGCTGGTATGATCCCCTCTCGCAAGGCTGGAGGAAATCTTTATGGAGAGCTTTCCGATAAACTATGTCTCCAGGCTGAAGGTCATGATGTTTGATGTCTTTATCTCCTAGGAGTGCACTGTGAAAAGACTGTTCTACCAATTTCTCACTTCTTTGAAGGGGCTATATCAACCCCTTAGAAGTCATCATCTTACCTTTAAGTAAAAGTTTGGTTCATATGCATCTTGATCTAATCTCATCAGTCTTCCAATATTCTTTCAAAGGGTGAGAGTTAGATCTACTCCCAGTGGGAGACACAAAGATTCAGTAGTACCAAGGGAAAGGCTTTTGGCCATGGCAAGTGGGAAAAATCCCAAAGTTTCGCTAGTTAGGTTTTTATAATGCCATTGGTTCACTATAAAAGGCTGCATGATGGAGGATGGATAGGCACCGTAGAAATGGTGCGTAATTGGCTAAAGGTGGCAAATGGTCTATGCTATCTATCCAGTGAAATGGGTCTCTCAGTTACTATGAAGTTCCAAGGGTATTTTTCCCAATTGGGAATAGTCTTTTCCAACAGGATTTTTCCTATTGCTTCAACTGTAGCTCTGTGTCAAGGAAAGGCTTCTATCCACTGAGCATACAAACCGTTACTAAAACATATTTCTACCTTTGCGATGGCACCAGCTAGATGAAATCCAATTGCCATATCTCAAAAGGGCCCAGAGGGTAAGGGAAAATGTCCCTTTGAACTATGAAGGGGCTTCCAGGGTTATGTTTGGGGCAAATCCGACATTCTTTATAACACTGGGGGGCCATTTCTAGAGATGGTTTCCAAAAATATTGTTTTCCCAAAGGACCATCTTGCCAATATTTCAATGGGTAAGTTCATGAATCCAATTAAGAATGGAATGGGTTCCTGGATGGGGCACCCAGGACTCAGCACTCCTACTGGGTGTTTATCCGAAGGAAATAAAGTCACTATCTCGAAGAGATATTTGCACACCCATCTTCAGTGGAGCATTATTCACAATAGCCAAAGCATGGAAACAACCTAGGTGTCCAATGGTAGAGGAATGGATAAAGAAAATGTGATACACAAACAATGGAATATCATTCTGTCCTAGAAAAGAAGAAAATCTGATCATTTACAACAACATGGATGAAATTTGACGGCACTGTGCCAAGTGAAATAAAATCAAACAGGGAAAGAGCAATACAATATGATCTCACTTATGTGGAATCTAAAAACTAATTCAAAGAACAGTAGACTAGTGATGGGCGGGGCGGGGGAAGTGAGTAAAGGTGGTCCAAGGGTGCAAACTTCCAGTTATAAAATGAGTAAGTTCTGGGGATCTAATGTACTGCATGGTGACTATAATTAACAATACTGTACTGTATACATGAAAGTTGCTGAGAGATATTTATTTTTTAATGTTTATCCATTTTTGAGAGACACAGATAAGCATAAGTGGGGGAGGGGCAGAGAGGGAGACACAGAATCTAAAACAGGCTCCGAGCTGTCAGCACAGAGCGCGACGCAGGGCTCGAACCCACGGACCGTGAGATCATGATCTGAGCTGAAGTCAGACACTCAACCGACGGAGCCACCCAGGCGCCCCTGAAAGTTGCTGAGAGATCTTAAAAGTTCACACCACACACACAAAAGGTTACTGTGTAATGGTGATGGATGTGTTAACTAACCTTATTGTAATTATTTCATGAGCTATACATATACCAAAGATATACACATATCAAATCACGTGGTACACCTTAAATGTACCCCATGTTATATGTCAATTATAGCTCAATAAAGCTGGGGAAAAAATAGATCGTAATAGCCCTCCTCTTTCTGGTGAGGGAGAGAGAGACACTTTTTACCGATGGAAATTTCCTTTACAAAAGAAAGCTTGTGCTGTTTTAGAAGCATTTCCTATGTTGGCTGGTTCTCAATGGCCTTGAGCTTAAAATAGTCCCTATTCCAAAGAAGCCTACTTTGGGGTGTTTCATGATGATTTGAAAAATTGGGTCCATGGTATTTCCTTTGAAAAAGCAAAGCCCCCATAATTTTAGTAATTCCAGAAGCTCTGTATACCTCTTTAAATCTAAACTACTATCTGTAGGTGGTCATGTAAAGTTATGTATGATGAAAGATCCCATTATACTTAAAATCATTATTAGGAAGTCTAAGCTTTAGAACTGATTAAATCCAAGACATTTGATCAGTCACTTAAACTTTTGGAGTTTGGTAACTCTTCTGTAAATAGTGAGATGAAAGTACTCATCCTATCTACATTAAGTTCAAGTGTTTTTAGGTTTATTTATTTACTTTGAGAGAGGGAGGGAGGGAGCATGGGTGGGAGGAGGAGAGAGAGAGGGAGAGAGAAAACTGGAGCAGATTCTACGGTGTCGGCGCAGACGCCGATGCAGGGCTCAATCCCACGAACTGTGAGATCATGACCTGAGCCGAAATCAAGAGTCAGACACTTAACTGACTGAGCCACCCGGGTGCCCCTCTATGTTACAGGGTCCTAATGAGGATCAAAAGTAAGGCAAAAATTTTGATAAGCATTGTCCCTGTGCAAATGGATGTTACTTATCATTAGTTATTGGTATTAGAAAATAGCTCAGTCATCAATGTTGTAAGACGGACTCTTGGTGCTCCCTTAGGGATCAACCCATGACCTTGTATTGTCCATATTTGAACCAACTAGTCTAACAGCCCATACCAGATAGACTAATTCTCCTTTGCGTATGTTTATCACGAAATCTAGGTTTTCATTATTTTGGAATACTATTTCACAAGGCCTTTGATGAGGAGGCCAACTCTCCTAGTATGAGAGTATTAGCAGTAGTCACTATGGCGGTGCCTGGGTGGCTCAGTTGGTTAATTGTCTGGACTCTTGATTTCAGCCCAGGCCATGATCTCAGTTGTGTGATCGAGCCCCACGTCAGGCTCTATACTGACACTGCGGAGCCTGCCTGGGATTTTATACCTCTCTGCCCTTCCCCTACTTGCTCGCCTTCTCTCTCTAAAGAAGCAGTCATTATGTAGTTTAAAATGATCACCATGGGGCGCCTGACTTTGGCTCAGATCACGATCTCATGGTTTGTGAGTTCGAGCCTTGTGTCTGGCTCTCTACTGTTGGCAGGGAGCCTGCTTTGGATCCTCTGTCCTCCAAAGGCTCTGCCCCTCCCCCACTCGTGCTTGCTCACTCTCTCCCAAATAAATATTTAAAAACTAAAAAAAAAATTCAGGGCGCCTGGGTGGTTCAGTCGGTTAAGTGTCCAACTTTCACTCAGGTCATGATCTCACGGTTTGGGAGTCCGAGCCCTGTGACGGGCTCTGTGCTGACAGCCTGGAAACTGGAGCCTGCTTCGGATTCTGGGTCTCATTCTCTCTCTGCCCCTCCCCCACTTGTGCTCTGTCTCTCAAAAATAAAAAGAAAATGCTCATCAGATATCTATACAAGTCCTTTGCATATAGTGTTATATCACTGAATGCTGATAAATTAATAAGTGGTATATAATCTATATGTCTTATAATGTATGTGAGTCTTAAGTGTCTATTACTATGCACTCTGGGCTGCATATTCTATGACAAGTATTGGAAGAGTGGCTTATTTATATCGTAGGAACATGGACTTGGAGGTTGCTCGTGAATCCCAGGACCTCCACCGCATCTACAGGCAAGAGGGGCATCCCCACCACCAGCTCTACCTGCACCACCTTTACCTGCAGGAATTGCTCCTCCAAGTCCTTCGCCTCTACTAAATGGTATCCATTGCCTTCGTTGGGGGATCGGTGATCCATAATCACACCACCCGCTCTGAATTGTGAAATGGAAGTACAAATAAATGTATAAACCTGCACTCCATGTGTATTTCGTAATCTTTAACTTTATTTATTTTGAGAGAGAGAGAAAGAGCCTGTGTGAATGGGGGAGGGACAGAGACGGCTGGGGGGGGGGGGACAGAGGATCCAAAGCGGGCTCCGCACTGTTGCATATTCGTCTTCTGCCACTTTGCCAAATCCATTTAACAACCCGTGTGCGTGCCTGCATATGTGTGCGTGTGTATTCTTTGGGATACTCCACGTATTGGAAATCATGTCATGTGCAGAAAGACTTGCCGATTTGAGTGGCTTTTATTTCACTTTCTGGCCTAATTTTTCTATAGCTAAAACTTCTAGCAAAATCTTGAAGTGGCAATAACAGGCAACCTTCTGTTTCTCATGGGAAAGATTCCGGTCTTTCGCTACTGAGTATGATACTGGCTGTGGGCTTTTCACATGAGGAAGTTCCTATTTTATTGAATGTTATAAATGGGTATTTTGTCAAGTGGTTATTCTGCATCGTTTGAGATGACCATGTGGTTTTTCACCTCCATTCTATTTATGTGTACCTTACATTGATTAATTTTCTTACATTCCCGGAGTAAATCCTGGTGTATGATCTTTAAATACGCTTGGATTGTCTGCCAGTATTTTCTTGAGGATTTTTATGTGTACACTCATACAAGATATTAGTCTGTACTTTACTTGTGTTATTTTTGCCTGGCTTTGGTATCGGGGTAATGCTGGTCCCAAACAATGACCTAGGATGTTATGACAGTTCATCTTATGTGTCAACATGGCTAAGCCATGGCACCTAGATATCTGTTGAATATCTAAGTCTAAATGTTGAAGTGCGGGGCACCTGGGTGGCTCAGTCAGTTGAGCGTCCAACTTCGGCTCAGGTCATGATCTCACGATTTGTGAGTTTGAGCCCCGCGTCGGCTGGGCTCTGTGCTGACAGCTCGGGGCCTGGGGCCTGGAGCCTGCTTCGGATTCTGTGTCTCCCTCTCTCTCTGCTCCACCCCTGCTCACACTCTGTCTCTCTCTCAAAAATAAATAAAGAGTAAAAAAAAAATGTAAATGTTGAAGTGCAAGTATTTTTAGATGAGACTGACGTTTCAGTAATTAAAGCACATTACTATCTACAATACAGGTGGGTTTCATCCAATCAGTTGAAAGCCATATGAGAAAAACGATGGAAGTCCCGCAAAGAAGAGGGAATTCTACCCCTACACTGCTGTGACACTCCATCTGCAACATGAACTTTTTCAGGCATCTCAAGCATGCCAGCCTACCATGCAGATTTCATACTTCTCAACCTCTACTATCACATAAGCCAATTTTATAAAATAAACCTCTCCTCTTCTATATATGGCTCCATTTCTCTGGAGAACCCTAACTAATACAGATGCATTCCAAATTTATTAGAAGATTTGAGGATTAGTGTTAATTGTCTTTAAGTGGTCAAATTTACTGGTAAAAACATCTTGTCCTGGAATTGTATTTGACAGGAGACTTTGACTACTTATTCAAAATATTTAATAGCTACAGGTCTGTTAAGATCATCTATATCCTCTTGAGTCAATTTGGTAACGTGTATTTCTAGTAATTTCACCTGTTTAACTGTTGGGTACAGTTGTTCATAATACAGTCCAATCACCCATCTAATTTCTGTAATATAGGCCATAATGTCCGCCCCGTCCTCACATTTTTAACTTCAGTGATTTCTATTTTCTCCATTCAGTGTAGCTAAAGATACAGAACTTTTAGTTTTCTTCATTATCTTCTATTCTGCATTTCATTTATCCCTGCCTTAATTATTTTCTTCTTTCTGCTTGCTTTGTAGTAGTTTGCTGATCTTTTTCTGACTTCTAAGTGAAAGGTTAGGTTGTTGATTTAAGGTCTCCTCTCTTTTAAACTACATGTTTAGGGGTGCCTGGGTGGCTCGGTCAGTTAAGGATCCGACTTTGGCTCAGACCATGATCTCATGGCTCCTGAGTTCAAGCCCCACATAGGGTTCTCTGCTTTCAGCAGGGAGCCGGAGCCTGCTTAGGATCCTGTCTCCCCTCTCTCTCTGCCCCTCCCCTGCTTGTGTACATGCTCTCCCTCTCTCAAAAATAAACATTTTTTAAAAATTAAAAAAACTACGTTTATATAATTATAATTCCCTCTGAGTGCTGCTTTCACTGCAATATATACAACTCATTTCTTTAACGTGAAAAATTCAGGAGCACCTGAGTGGCTCAGTCAGTTAAGTGTTGGAATCTTGGTTTCAGCTCAGGTCATGATGTTGCAGTTTTGTGGGTTTGAGCCCCGCGTCTGGCTCCGCACTGACAGGGTGGGACCTGCTTGGGATTCTCTGTCTGCCCCCCTCTCTCTCTTCCCCTCCCCCACTCACTGTCTCTCAATAAATAGACTTAAAAAAAAAGAGCCTCTCAGAAAAGGCTGCTGAACAAATGACCCTCACCAAGGTCGTAACTGTATAGATGGAGACACCGGGCCACTGTCCCGTGGACTCACCACCCCCCACCTACCCAAAAGCATCATGGGGCACAATGGCAGAGTGACTGCCTGAGACTCCTGGAGGTGAGCTGGGCAATCCGCTTCCCTGTCTCCTAAACTTAACGTGACCCTATCAGTTCTTCTTGCTACCACAGTGGCCTACTCCCTCTAGAGCCTGCTCCTGAGCTCTTACGCTAGATGTAGTACCTGGCTGAGCACAGGAGGGAGGCAATACCTCAAGGAGAATGGGGGACATCCAGGTCACCGTGATACCTACTGCTACAAATCAATGTCCTTGGAAAACTAGGATTCTGCCCCCGAAGACCCATATGGATTTCCATCCACAAGAATGCAGAGAAAACAGGGTCCCTGTTACCAGGAAATGCAGACTTCAAACAGAGATGTGGTGATGGGTCCACAGATGCATGTATTCCTTGGATGTCTATATGTATATTCCCACTGCCAGCAAGAAACCCAAAAGAAAGAACCATGACGTGCCCCAACAGCCCAGTAGAGCCAACCCCACTTGAAGCGCCTGGATGACTTTTAAGCCTCCTTGGGCCTTTCGTGATTTTCAAAAGGCTGAGAGGCTGCCCTTTGCAAACCTGCGTTGACATTTCAGGAGCAACAGTGCCATCAAGTGGAAGCTTTTTAAAAATTTTTAAACATTTATTTATTTTTGAGAGAGAGAGAGAGCACAAACAGGTGAGGAACAGAGAGAGAGGGAGACACAGAATCCAAAGCAGGCTCCAGGCAATGAGCTGTCAGCACAGAGCCCAATGCGGGGCTCGAACCCACAAACTGTAACATCATGACCTGAGCTGAAGTCGGACGCTTAACCGACTGAGCCACCCAGGCATCTCTAGTGAAAGCTTTTTGAGCAAGGCCTGCAGATGCTATCTGTGGATCCCCTGAGGAAGCCCTATGATGGGAGGAAGAGTGGGACTGGAACACCCAAAACATAATGGAGAAGACCCAGCAGCCTGGCAACCTCCATTATCAGTGAGGAAACCACAGAGGATGGATAGAGCCCAGCTCCAGCTGAAAGAATGCTAGCTTGGCCAGGCTGTGGGGGCAGGTGGCCTCGGCAGCCGCCATGTTAAGAACCAAGGAGCTAAAGCTCCTACTCCAGGTCATCTGGCCTGTGGATCGGCACCTTCAGTCCAAAGCAAGTTCGGCCAGTGGGGCTTCTAGGGTCTCAGGGCAACAAGAAACCCAGGACTGGAGTGTCTAGTCCAAGATGCCACAGAAAGAAGAAAAAAAGGAGAGGACAGCCATCTTGTCAGGGCAGCGTTTTGCAGACAGAATAAAGAATCTCCTGATTACGTAATACTAGACCCAGACAAGGAAGAGCAATGTGGTGTACCACAAATTAGAGCTAGGATTGTTTACCTTTGGTTCCCACAAAAACAAAATCTGTCTCTCAGGCTTCACAGTATCCTAGACAACCCAAATTTGTCCCATATGACAGAGGGTGTGGATATCCACTAAGGATGGGTGGGAACAGAAACAGACATGACCAGGATCAGTACCTTGAGGTGGACGTCATCCCCCAGAGTGAGAGAATCCAGGTGTACTTTCCTCGCATGCCTCAGGAACTTTGTGGCCCGGGAACGCCCTGTGCCACGGCAACCTCCTAGTGTATGGGTGTATGAAATGGCTCATCTTTGTGGGGACACCTGGGACTTTCCACATGGGGTACATGTTCTGTGGTACAGCCATCGGCCTGGGCAGACAGAGGCCACTTTAAATTAGGGACAAATCAGACCATACATGTCAGGACCTGGACCCGAGGCGATGAGAAAAGGTTGAGCACAAAAGGTTCAACCCACATAAAGTTACATGGCAAAATTCAAGGTGACTCACAAGCATGAAACGCAGAGCAGGGAGCTGGTTTCAGCACCCTTACAGGGAAGATGAAAGCAAGAGGTGTGTGAAGAGGGAGAAGCTCAACCTGGAGACTTGCTCCCTGCTGACACCCAACAGGTAAGAGGCAGGCAAAGGGCACGAACCACCCCAAAGGTTCTTCCAGAAGTGGGCTATAGGGACAGTCAGGGTCTGGAAGAAAAGGCTGTGTGCCTGGGAGTATGTCCTGTCCTTGGCTGATATGCTTGATCTGTGATCAACTTGGGGGAGAGAAGCGTTGGGTTCCCTCAGCCCAACAGCCCTGAGTTGCAGGCAGTGTTTTCACACCTCTTGTTGATTCTCCAGCTGCAGGGGGGTGGGGTGGGGGGCTGGGGGGTTGTGGGGTGGAGCATGGGGCTGACACCTGCGAAGCCAGGCTTGAATGGAATCCAGGGCCACTCCTTCTCTTGGCTATAGTGAATCTCAAGCTTTTGGGAAAGCCGGAAGTATGCAAATGAACGGCCTGGGTGTGGGCACTGCTCTGCTCAATTCTGCACGTGGGGAGGCAGGCCCAGCAGAATGCATGGAGCCCCCAGCAGAAGGCAGTAGAGCTAAGTGATTCCATTTTAGGCTCAGAAAGTATCCCTCAACTGGATTCCTTTGTTGTGGTGAGGGCCATTCCTCTTCTAGACTTGGCTTGTGTGTTCTTGTTGGGCCTCAGGCCCCTTGGCACTGGGAGCCGGGCTTTACATCTCATTTCTGAGCTGGTCAGGGAAACATCATTCACCCTTTTCCATGGCCACTAATGGCAGCGGGTCTCCGGCTGTGGTCTTTGGCTGGGCTTCACCATGCCCAGAGAGGCTTCCAGGGCTCTGGGCCTACCCAGTCCAAATGTGCTCTCTCTCCTAAGGGAAGGGGCACGTGGCCAAATGACCAGAGCCCCCTGGCCTGGGCTCCTTTGGAGCCAATGCTTCTAGTCCCGTCCAGACATGGCAGCCACCAGGGTCCCAGACCTTGGCTCCCTGTGTTAGACCTCCAGGCTCCGAGACCAAGATCCTGTCCCTGTCTCTGATGCTTCCACGGCCTGACTCAGCTTTGCGCCGCGCTCACTCCCGTGCCTAGTGGACCTCTTCACCTCCTGGGGTCACTGTCCTTCTCCCACACTTCACTCCTTTGTCACTCTTTCCCAGGAAGTGACGGTACAGAGTTTGCGAGATTACAAGGCATTTCCTCCTGATGGCGGTATTGTACCAGAAAAGCGAACCTGCCCCTCCAACCCAAGCCTCCTCCCTCCACCCTTTGCTAACAGGAAAAAAAAAAAAAAAAAAAAGGGCAACGTGTACAGCCTGGCTAACACAATGTGGCTCGCCATCTTGGCCACTTTGGGGTAAAGGGAATATAAGCCTCAAAGTCTGGCGCCCCATTCTGCATGGCCTCCTCTCTCTAGCATCCTCTTGGCCTACCTTCATGACAAAAAACCAAGGATTCCCCACCTAGGTACCCTAGCAGCAGACCTCAAGGTATCCATGGCTATTTCTTTAGCACTCCACATTTGTCTCAAACATCCAGAAACACAATCGTGGTAAGGAAGAGAGACACAGCCAGCGCCCAGCAGAGCACACACTTCCAGAACCTTCCCCGATCACTGAGAGAGCAGCCTAAATGGGAGACACCTGGCAGCCAAACACTAAGGGCTGCGGCAGAGCCCACTCACTGGCAGTGGAGTCAAGAGAAAGACAAATCGCCCCACCAAGAGAGACAATGGATGAGGCCTCAGGACCTAGCTCTTCTCCAGTGATGGCCCCCAGGTTCTGGAGTGGACGGTGACACACACAGGTCAGATGGGAGGGCAGACTAACACCGTACTACAGATGCCCAAGCGCCAGGTTGAAGAGAGAAGAGAAGAAAGAAAGAAAAGAGAACCTAGTTCCACAGAGAAAGGGCAACTGGAATAACCTAGGCCTCTGGACCCAGGAAGAACCCGCAGCACCTGACACTGGCTATTGTTACAAAAGAAATATAAAAAAGATCAAGTGTAACAAGACATTTATTTTGTACAGGTGTGTGGAAGCCAGGGGACTTATGGGCTGTGAGGCAGTCAAACGCAAGAGAGTGTTATTACTACAGAGCCTCATGGGGTCAGAGCAGAGAAAATGGAGAATGCCCTCTGTGTCTGTTGGCTTTCACTTTCATTGAACCCCTAAACAATTCATGAAAAAATTACATATGGTCCCCACTGTGGGGAGAAAGATGAAAGTCAGAGAGACAATTTGGGAGTAGCCATCACACAAGGGTAAGGATTTTTGCTTTGATTTGGAGAAATTTCTTTCCCCACTGGCATCTCCAAGGCAGTTACAGGGAAAAGTACAGAAGGGAAATTTTAAATCCAGTTGACCACTGAATAACGTGCGGGTTGGAAGCCGACAAGCCCCCCTGCCCAGTTGAAAATCCACATACAACTTTTCACTCCCCCCAGAAACTTAACTACTAGTAACAACTGCTGACCAGAAGCCTTTCCGATTACGTAAACAATTAACACGTATTTTGTAGTTATCTGTGTCACTTCTACATTCTTATAAGAAAGCTAGAGAAAAATGTTTTAAGAAAAGCATAAGGAAAATACATTTACAGCACTGTATTCCATTTATTTAAAAATATGTGCATATTCTGTTGGTGGGAATGCAAATTGGTGCAGCTGCTCTGGAAAGCAGTGTGGAAGTTCCTCAGAAAATTAAAAATAGACCTACCCTATGACCCGGCAATAGCACTGCTAGGAATTTACCCAAGGGATACAGGAGTGCTGATGCATAGGGGCACTTGTACCCCAATGTTTATAGCAGCACTCTCAACAATAGCCAAATTGTGGAAAGAGCCTAAATGTCCATCAACTGATGAATGGATAAAGAAATTGTGGTTTGTATACACAATGGAATACTACGTGGCAATGAGAAAGAACGAAATATGGCCTTTTGTAGCAACGTGGATGGAACTGGAGAGTGTGATGCTAAGTGAAATAAGCCATACAGAGAAAGACAGATACCATATGGTTTCACTCTTATGTGGATCCTGAGAAACTTAACAGAAACCCATGGGGGAGGGGAAGGAAAAAAAAAAAAAAAGAGGTTAGAGTGGGAGAGAGCCAAAGCATAAGAGACTGTTAAAAACTGAGAACAAACTGAGGGTTGATGGGGGGTGGGAGGGAGGGGAGGGTGGGGGATGGGTATTGAGGAGGGCACCTTTTGGGATGAGCACTGGGTGTTGTATGGAAACCAATTTGACAATAAATTTCATATATTGGAAAAAAAATATGCATATTTAAGTGCCTTATGCAATTCAGATCAATGTGGTTCAAACCCATGTTCTTCAAGGGTCAACTGTACATCTAACACACACACGCTTCTGTGTGTATGTATTTACAAACGAATGAATGGTGAATGAATATAGATTTTGCAGGTGGAATACAGACACACTCCGACGGATGGCTTCCCAGAAGGGGCTACTGAACAACGGCCTTCACCCAGGTCATCTGACTATGTGTTGGAGCCACTGGGCTCTCCACCTGTCCCGTGGACCCGAACACCGAGCACCCACCCACAATCATCCCGGGACACACAATGGCAGGGTGACTGCCTGAGGCTCCTGGAGGTGAGCCTGGGCAATCCACCTCTCTTTTAATTTTTTTATTTTTGAGAGAAAGAGAGCAAGTGAGCATATGAAAGCGTGCGTGCAGGGGATGGGCAGAGAGGGAGACACAGAATCCAAAGGAGGCTCCAGGCTCTGAGCTGTCAGCACAGAGCCCGTTCTGGGGCTTGAACCAACGAACCATGAGATCAGTGACCTGAGCCGAACTCAGACACTTAACCGACTGAGCCACCCAGGTGCCACCCCCCACTTCCCTTCTTTTAACCAGACCTGGATCCTGTCATTTCTTCCTGCTGCCATCATGGCCTGCTCTGAGCCCTTAAGCTGGAGGAGCACAGAAGACAGGCAGCACCTCAAGTAGAAAAGGGACATCAAGAACTCGTGCCACCTATTGCTATGAATCAGTATCTGTAAACAAGGATTCTGCCCAAATAGACCTATTTGGACGTCCATCCACAAGTATACCGAAAAAAACAGGATCCCCATGCCCAGGAAATGTGCACTTAAAACTCCTAGAGAGATGTGGAATTGGATCTACACATGCACATATTCCTCTGGATGTTATTGTGAGTATATTCCTACTGCCAACAAGAAGCCCAAAAGGAAGAGATACCACCTCTACCAACACCCCAGTATAGCCAACCCCACTTGGGGGATCAGAAGGCTCTTAGGCCTTCATTAGCCTTTTTTCATCCACAAAGGCCCCAAAAGCATGGCTGGCATTTCCGGAGCAAGAAACAGTGCCGTCAAAAGGAACCTCTTTGAACAAAGCCTGCAGCGCCCGTCTGTGTTCTGAGGAAGGCCTGTGAGGGGAGGAAGGGTGGGTTTGGGGACACCCACAAGATTATAGGCGGAACAAAGCAATGCCGTGCACCTCCAGAATTGGTGGGGAAGCAACACAGGGTGGATGGAGCAGGGCTCTGCCAACCAGCAGCGCTGGGCTGCCAGGACTCAGGCCTCCCCAGGCTGGGGGGGCGTGGCCTCGGCAGCCTCCATATTACAAAACAAGAGGCTGAAGCTCCAACTCCAGAGCAGCTGGCCTGTGGATCCTTACCCTCGGTGCAGAGGCAAGTTTGGTCAGTGGGGTCCCTGGGGCCTCAGGGCCACCAGGAACCCAGAACCAGACGCTCCAAGCCCTGCCACCACAGAAACAGGGGAAAAGAGGAGGTGGTGGCCACCCTCTCAGGGGCAGCATTCTGCAGGCAGGATGGAGAACCTCCAGATTATTTGGTATTAGACCCAGACCAGGAAGAGCAATACAGGTGCACTGCAGGTTAGAGCTAGAGTTCTAGGTTTTGTACTTTGGCTCCTGCTTAAAAGAGCCTGTATGCCAGGTCCCAGGTTACCCTAAAAAGCCCTACATGTCCCATAAGACAGAGGGTGTGATGACCCACTCGGGATAGGACAGGAGAAGATGGGACAGGGACCAGTATGTGGAGATGAACATCTTCCAGACTGAAGGGATACAGGTCAGCTTTCCTCACTACTTGTCGGGAACACTCCAGCCCAGAAACATGCTAATTCTGTGGCCACCCTCCCAGTGTAGGGGTGTATGACCTGGGTCCTCTTCCTTGGGAAATCTCTGTGAGTGCAGCCATTGGCCCTGGCCAGAGGGTAGGCCGAGACCATCTTAAACTGGGGACTAATCAGATGACATAAGTCAGGACCTTGACCTTGGGCTTGACAAAGACAGGTGACCACAAAGGGTGAGCCCACAGAGGGCAGCCTGACAAACTTTCAGGCAACTCATGAGTACGAAATTAAGGGGAAGGGGGTGGGTTTCAGCGCGCTTCCAAGAGGGGTGTGTGAGGAGGGAGAAGCTGAGCCTGGAGACCTGCTCCCCTACTGACACCCTGCAGGTAAGAGCTAGGCAAAGGGCATGAGCCACTCCAGGGGTACTTGCAGAAGTGGGATAGTCAGGGTCTGGAAGAAAAGGCTGTGTGCCTGGGAGTATGTGCCTTGATACTGTCCTTGGGAGATAACCTTGATCTGTGACCAATTTGGGGAGAGAAGGGTTGGGTTCCCTCAGCTCCCAAGCTCTGAGTTTTAGGCAGTGACTTCAGACCTCTAGATTCCCAGCTGTGGGGTAAGAACGGGGCTGAGATCTGCAGCACCAGGCTTGAACGGAAGCCAGGGCCATTCCTTCTCATTGCAGAAGTCAGCCTCAGGGCCTCTTGGGGAAAGTGGTCAAGAAAGCCGAAATATGCAAATGAACGGCCAGGGTATCTGCTTTGTTCTACTCAGCTCTGTTCCTGTCTGCTGCTGGTGAGGTAGGTTCAGAAGCCCTGGAGACAGGCCTGTGCCAGAGTCCTTTGGGACCCCGGGAATGGCCCCGCAGGTGCTAGTTGCATTTTAGGCTCTGGAGAAGGTCTCCTTCAACCCTGACTCCGTAGTCCGAGTGAAGGCAGTTCTCTTCTGGACTCTGCGCTCTCACTGGGCCTCATCACTGCTCCCCTCTCCCACCCGGGCACAGATAGCCAGGTTCCACATCCTATTTCTGAGCTGGTCAGATGAATGTCATTCAACCAGTCTCTATGGCTGTCAATGGCAGCAGGACTCCAGTGGTGGTCTTTGGTTGTGCTTCATCATGCCCAAGAAGGCTTCCAGGACCCCGGGCCCAAGCAGAACAAACCTGATCTCTCTAGGAGAGGTTGGGACACGTGGCCAAATGCCCACAGCCTCCTGGCCTAGGCTCCTTTATAGTAAATTCCTCTAGTCCTGCTCAGACATGGTGGCCATCAGAGTCCCAAACTTTGGCTTCCTGTGCTAGACCCACTAGACTCTCAGACCATAATCCTTGAATTGGTGCGCCTATCTCTGGAGCTTCCATGGCCCCATTCAGCCCTGTGCCATGCTCACCCCATGACCAGCGAATCTCTTGATCTCTCAGGGACACTCTCCCTTCTTGTACAATTCACTTCCTTGTCACTCTTCTGCAGGAAGTGATGGTGCAAGGTTCGTGGAATCTGCAAAGTGATCCCTCTTTTTTTTTTTCTTTTCCTTTAAGTAGGCTCCACACCCAGCATGGAGCCCAATGCAGAGCGTGAACTCAGGATCCTGAGATCAAGACCTGAACTGAGATCAGGAGTCACTTAACTAACTGAGCCATCCAGGTGCCCCAAAGTATTTCCTCTTGATGGCAGTATTGCACCAGGAATGTCAACCTGCCCCCCACCCCTCCACCCTTTCCTGAAGAAAAAACACCAATCTCTGTCTAGCCCGGCTTACAGTAGTTAAACATCTTGACCACATGGGATTGGAACCACACCTCAAAGTCTAGTGCTCCAACCTGCAGAGCCTGGTCTCTCTAGCAACCTCTTAGCCTATCTCTATGCCCCAAAAGCAATGACTGTGCCTCTACTAGGCACCCTAGCAGAGGACCTGAAAGTACCCCTGGCTGTTACTTTAGCACTCCATGATTGCCTTAGACTTTGGGAAACACACTGAGAATGGGCGCAGAGGCAGAGCCATTCCCTACCTGTGTCCAGCAGGGCCTGCACTTCCTGGACATCCTTCCTAGTCACTGAGAGGTAACTCTGAATGCAGGACCTCAGCAGGCAGACACAAAGGTCTGTGGCTATCTACTGGTACTGGCGGTGGAGTCGAGAGAGGTGAACCACCTACACTGAGACAGATGATATACAGAGCCTGAGGACCCAGTTCTTCTCCAGTGATAGACTCCAGTTCAGGCGTAGACAGAGGTCCACATGGAAGACTGGAGGGCAGCCGGGCCTTCTACCACAGATGTCAAAATCCCAAGTTGAATAGAAAAGAGGAGAGGAAGGGGTGCCCGGGTGGCTCAGTCAGTTAAGCGTGCAACTTTGTGGCTTCGAGCCCCGCATTGTGCTCTGTGCTGACAGTTCAGAGCCTGGAGCTTGCTTTGGATTCTGTGTCTCCCTTTCTGCCCTTTCCCCACTTGCATTCTGTCTCTTACTCTCAAAAATGAATAAACATCCAGGGTGCCTGGATGGCTCAATTGGTTAAGTGTCTTACCTCTGCTCAGGTCATGATCTCACCGCTCGAGAGTTTGAGCCCCGCATCGGGCTCTGTGCTGACATCTCAGAGCCTGGAGCCTGCTTCGAATTCTGTGTCTCCCTCTCTCTGTACCTTCCTTCCCCTTAAAAATAAATAAACATAAAAAATTGTTTAAAAAATGAATAAACATTTAAAAGTTAAAAAAAAAAAAAAGAGAGAGAAGAAGAAAGAGAGCCTAGTGTCCAAAGAGAAGGGATAAGCGAAATAACCTAGGCCTGTACCCCCAGGAAGAAACCAGGGAACCCTACACTGGGTATTTGCCAGAAACAAATAGAGAAGATGAAACAGAACACATTTACTCTGCAGAGATGTGTCAAAGCCAGGGAATTTATGGGCTCTGAGAACAGCCAAATGCAAAAGATTGGAGTGCCTAGGTGGCTCAGTCAAGTTAAGTATCTGACAATTGATCTCAGCTCAGGTTTTTATCTCAGTGTTGTGAGTTTGAACCTAGCATTGGGCTCTACGCTGAGCTTGAAGCCTACTTGGAAAAAAAAAAAGTATTATTACTACAGGAGCTTTACGGGAGAGCAGGGGAAATGTAAAATGCCACATGGGTCTGCTGGATTTCATTTGCATTCAACTCCAAAACCACACATGACCAATATTACATGTGGTTCCCACTGTGGGGAGGAATCTGGAAGGCAGAGAGACAAATCGGAGTGGTCATCATTCAACGGTAAGAACTTCTGGTTCGACGGGGAGACATTTCCTTCTGCAGTGGCAAAGCGATTAGAGGGTGAAGTACAGAAGGAAGAGATTTTTATATACAGTTCACCTCTGAATAACTCCAGGGTTAGGGGTGCAGACCCAGCCACCCACTACTGGAGTTGAAAACCCAAAAAGGACTTTTCACTTCCTCAAAAACCTAACTATTAAGAACCAATGTTGACCAGAAATCTCTCCTATTACATAAACAATGAATTACCACGTATTTTGTACATGTGTTACTTATAACAGAAAAAAAATTTTTTAGAAGAAATGTTTTAAGACAATCATAAGAGATTGACACAAATGCAACGATATCCCATGCTCATGGGAGAACAAATATTGTCAAAACGTTGATACTACCCAAAGCAATCTACATATTTAATGCAACCCCTATCAAAACACCAACAATATTTTTCACAAAACTAGAAACAAATAATCCTAAAATTTGTATGGAACCACAAAAGACCCCAAATAGCCAAAGCAATCTTGAAAAAAAGAAAAAAAAATGAACAAAACTGGAAGTATCAAAATCCCAGATTTCAAGATATACTACAAAGCTGTAGTGATCAAACAAGTATGGTACTGACATAAAAACAGACACATAGATCACTAGAACAGAATAGAGCCCAGAAATAAACCACTGTATGGTCAATTGATTTTCGACAAAAAGAGGCAAGAACATGCAATGAGAAAAAGACATTCCCTTCAAAAAATGGTGTTAGGAAAACTGGACAGCCAGGTACAAATGAATGAAACTGGACCACTGTCTTATACCGTACACAAAAATAAAGTAAAAATGGATTAACAACCTAAATGTGAGATGTGAAACCAGAAATGTCTCTGACATCCACGGTAGCAACATATTTTTAGCTATGTTTCTGGAGGCAAAGGAAACAAAAGCAAAATTAAACTATTGGGACTATATAAAAATAAAAAGCTTCTGCACAGCACAGTAAACAATCGACAACACTAAAAGACAACCTACTGAATGGAAGAAGAGATTTGCAAATGACACATCCAATGAAGGGTTAGTATTTAAATATGTAAAAAACTTACACAACACAAAAACCTCAAATAACCCAATTTAAAAATGGCCAGAAGACCTCAAGAAAGTCGGGATAGAAGGAACATACCTTAACATCATAAAAGCCATACATGAAAGGGCCACAGCTAACATCCTCCTCGATGGGGAAAAACTGAGAGCTTTTCCCTGAGATCACAAAGACAACACGGATGTCCACTCTCACCACTGTTATTTAACATAGTGTTGGAAGTCCTAGCCTCAGCAATCAGACAACAAAATGAAATAAAAGGCATCCAAATGGGCAAAGAAGCAAACTTTTACTTTTCGCAGATGACATGATACTCTACATGGAAAACCCAAAACTCCACCAAAAAACTGCTAGAACTGATATACATGAATTCAGCAAAGTCACAGTACATAAAATCAATGTACAGAAATCAGCTGCATTTCTATACACCAATCATGAAGCAACAGAAAGAGAATTCAAGGAATCGATCCCATTTACAACTGCAAAATAACTACGAATAAACCTAACCAAAGAGGTAAAAGATCTGTACAATGAAACCATAGAAAACTTATGAAAGAAATTGAAGAAGACACAAAGAAATGGAAAAACATTCCATGCTGTGGATCCTATGAATATTGTTAAAATGTCAACACTACCCAAAGCAATTTACACATTCAACGCAATTCCAATCAAAATACTATCAGAATTCTTCTCAGAGCTACAACAAAGAATTCTAAAATTTGTATAGAACCACAAAAGACCCCAAGTAGCCAAAGTAATGTTGAAAAAGAAAACCAAAGGTGGAGGCATCACAATCTCGGACTTTAGCCTGTACTACAAAGCTATCCATCAAGACAGTATTGGCATAAAAACAGATACACAGAATAAAGGAATATAATAGAGAACCCAGAATTGGACTCACAAATGTATGGCCAACTAATCTTTTTTTTTTTAATGTTTATTTTTGAGGCGGGGGGGAGACAGAACACTAGTGGGGGAGGAGTAGAGAGAGAGGGAGACACAGAATCTGAAGCAGGCTCCAGACTCTGAGCTGTCAGCACAGGGCCTGACACAGGGCTCAAACTCATGAGCCATGGGATCATGACCTGAGCAGAAGTCGGATGCTTAACCCGACTGAGCCACCCAGGTGCCCTGGCCAACTAATCTTTGACAAAGCAGGAAAGAGTATCCAATGGAAAAAAGTCTCTTTAGCAAATGGTGCTGGGAACACTGGACAGCAACATGCAAAAGAATGAAACTGGACCACTTTCTTACACCAAACACAATAATAAACTCAAAATGGATGAAAGACCTAAATGTGAGACAGGAACCCATCAAAATCCTAGAGGAGAAAACAGGCAACAACCTCTTTGACCTAAGCTGCAGTAACTTCTTACTTGACACATCTCCGAAGGCAAGGGAAATAAAAGCAAAAATGAACTACTGGGACCTCATCAAGATAAAAAGCTTCTGCCCAGAAAAGGAAACAATCAACAAGACTAAAAGGCAACCAATGGAATGGGAGAAGATATTTGCAAATGACATATCGGAAAAAGGGTTAGTATCCAAAATCTATAAAGAACTTACCAAACTCAACACCTAAAAAACAAATAATCCATTGAAGAAATAGGCAGAAGACATGAACAGACACTTTCCCAAAGAAGCCATCCAGATGGCCAACAGATACATGAAAAGATGTTCAACAATGCTCCTTATCAGGGAAATACAAATCAAAACCACACTGAGATACCACCTCACACCAGTCAGAGTGGCTAAAATGAACAACTCAGGAAACAACAGATGTTGGCAAGGATGTGGAGAAAAGGAACCCTCCTGTACTGTTGGTAGAATGCAAACTGGTGCAGTCACTGTGGAAAACTGTGTGGAGGTTCCTCAAAAAATTAAAAGTAGAATTACCCTGCGACCCAGCAATAGCACTACTACGAATTTATCCAAAGGATACAGGAGTGCTGATTCATAGGGGCACATGCACCCTAATGTTTATAACAGTGCTTTCAACAATAGCCAAATTATGGAAAGAGCCCAAATGTCCATCAACTGATGAATGGATAAAGAAGATGTGGTATATACATATATACAATGGAATACTACTCGGCAACGAAAAAGAATGAAATCTTGCCATTTGCAAAAACATGGATGGAACTGGAGGGTATTATGCTACGTGAAATAAGTCAGTCAGAGAAAGACAGGTATCCTATGTTTTCACTTGTATGTGGAATTTGAGAAACGGAACAGAAGACCTTGGGGGAAGGGAAGGAAAAAAACAGTTACAGAGAGAGAGGCAAACCATAAGAGACTCTTAAATACAGAGAAAAAACTGAGGGTTGATGGGAGTGGGAGATTGGGGGATCAAGGAAAATGGGTGATGGGCACTGAGGAGGACACCTGTTGGGGTGAGCACTGGACGTTTTATGTAAGTGATGAATCACAGGGGAATCTACTCCCGAAGCCAAGAGTACACTGTATACTCTTATATTGTATGCTAGCTAACGTGACAATAAATTATATAAAACATAAAAAATAGGGGCACTTGGGTGGCTCAGTTGGTTGACTGTCCAACTTTGGCTTGGGTCATGATCTCACGGTTCATGAGTTCAGGCCCCACACTGGGCTTGCTGCTGTCAAGCCTGTCAGCACAGAGCCCGCTTGGGATCCTCTGTCCCCTTCCCACTTGCACTCTCCCCAAAATAACTAAATATTTTTTTAAAAACATAAAAAATAAAGACGGCCAGAAGACCTGAACAGAGGTTTCTCCAAAGAAGACCTATAGATGTCCAACAGATATATGAAAAGATGCTCAATGTGACTCATCAACAGGAAAATACAAATCAAACCCACAACGAGATATCACCTCTCATCTGTCAGAATAGCTAAAATCAAAAACACAGGCAATAATACGTGTTGATGAGGTTGTGGAGGAAAAGGAACCCTCATGCACTGTTCGTGGAAATGGAACCAGGTGTAGCCACTGTGGAAAACAGTATGGAAGTTCCCCCAAATTTTAAAAATAGAATTAGCATATAATCTAGTAATTCCACTGCTGGGTATTTAATCAAAAATATATGTGCACCCCTATGTTTACTGCAGCATTATTTATAACAGCCAAATTATGGAAGCAGCTTAAGCGTCCATTGGGATAATGAAAATGTGGGACACACACACACACACACACACACACACACAGTGGAATAGTATTCAGTCATAAAAAAACGAAATCTTGCCATTTCCAACAACACGGATGGATCTAGAAGTATAATGCTAACTGAAACAGGTAAGAGAAAGACAATACGATTTCACTTATATGTGAAATTTAAAAAACAAAAGAAAACAAAGAAAAAAACAGAAACAAAAAAACTGACTCTTTTTTTTTTTTTTTTTTTTTTAACGTTTTATTTATTTTTGAGACAGAGAGACATAGCATGAACGGGGGAGGGTCAGAGAGAGAGAGACACAGAATCGGAAGCAGGCTCCAGGCTCTGAGCCATCAGCCCAGAGCCCGACGCGGGGCTCGAACTCACGGACCGCGAGATCGTGACCTGAGCTGAAGTCGGCCGCTTAACCGACTGAGCCACCCAGGCGCCCCCAAAAAAAACTGACTCTTAACTATGGTTACCAGATGGGAAGTGGGCGGGGGGATGGGTAAAATAGGTGGTGGGGGATTAAGAGTACACTCATCTTGATGAGCACTAAATAATATACAGAATTATTCAATCACTATATTACACACCTACAACTAATATAATGCTATAAGCTAATTATATTAGAATTAACAATTTAAAAATAACAATAAATTTAAAAAAGAAAATCGTAAGGAAAACACATTTACAATACTGTACCATACTCATTTAAAACAATCTGCATATTTAAGTAGAGTCCTGCAATTCAGGATCAATGCAGTTCAAACCCACGTTCTTCAAGGGTCAGATGTATAGGTATATACACACACAAACACACATTTATGTATTTATATGTATTTATGAATGAATGGTGAATGAACATGGATATTGAGGGTAGAATACCCACTACCAAGGATAGCTTCCCAGAAGGATTCCCTGAAAAATGGCCCTCACCCAGGTCATCTGACTATGTGGATGGAGTCACTGGGCTCTATGCCTGTCCCATGGACCCCAACACCCTGCACCCACCCACAATCATCCTGGGACACGATGGAAGAATGACTGCCTGAGACTCCTCGAGTGAGCCTAGGTAATCCACTTCTCTGTCTTCTAACCTGAACTTGACCTTGTCAGTTCCTCTTGCTGCCACAATGGCCTATTCCCTCTAGGGCCTGCTCCCAAGCACTTAAGCTAGATGTAGTACCTGGCTGAGCACAGGAGAGAGGCAATACCTCAAGGAGAATGGGGGATATCCAGGTCATCGTGACACCTACTGCTACAAATCAGTGTCCTTGGAAAGTGAGAATTCCACCTATATTTGCCTATTTGGACATCAACGCACAAGTATACAGAGAAAAATCGGTCCTTGCTCCCAAGAAATGTGCACATAAAACTCCTAGAGAGATGTGGAACTGGATCTACACATGCACATATTCCTGTGGATGTCATTAGAGGTGTATTCCTACCACCACCAAGAAACCCCCAAAAAAGAGACAGTAGTACCTCCCAACACCCCAGTACAGCCAACCCGACTTGGGGTTAGATAACTCTTGAGCCTCCTTGAGCCCTTTTTGACACACTAAGTGGGGGAGGGAAGGCCCCAGAGCAACCAGGGAAGGCATTTCTGGAACAAGAGTGCCATCAAGTGGAATCTTTTTCAGCAGAGTCTGCAGCGCCTGTCTGTGCTTCTCAGGAAGGCCTGTGAGGGGAGGAAGGGTGGGTTTGAGACACCCACAAGATTCTGGGCTGGACAAAGCGAATGGGTGCACTTCCAGAATCACTGGAGAAGTGACACAGGGTGGATGGAACTGGGCTCACCCAACAAGGAGCCCCAGTGTACCAGGCTGCCTACCTCAGGCCTCTCGTCTCCCCAGGCTGAGGGGGCGTGGCCTCGAGAGCCACCATGTTAACAAAACAAATTACTAAGCCTCCCACTCCAGGATGTCTGGCCAGTCAATCCTTGCCTTTAATGCAGAAGCAAGCAAGGCCAGTGTGTTCCCTGGGGTCTCAGGGACATGGGGAACCCTGGACCGGAAGCTCTAGGCTCAAAAACCACATAAACAGGGGGAAGGGTAGGGAGTGGCCACCCTCTCAGGGGCAGCATTTTGTAGGCAGGATGGAGAATTTCTTGATTATCTGGTACTAGACCCAGATAAGGAAGAGCAACTCAAGTTGCAGGTTGGAGCAGGAGTTATGTCTTTTGTATTTTGTCTCCCATGTAAAAGAGGCTGGGTGCCAGGCCCCACAGTATCCAAGAAGGCCTAACTTCTCACATATGACACAGGGTGTGGATACCCACTCAGGATATAATGGGATGGAACAGGAGAAGATAGGACAAAGTTCAGTACATCATTCTTCTGACTGGGTGGATGCAGGTCTGTTTCCTGCAGTACTTGTCAGAAATGTTGCAGCACAGAAACACCCTGGGCTCGCTCTCTCAGTGTAGGGGTGCGTGACCTGGGCCCTCTTCTATGAGGAGACGCCTGAGATTTCCCACACAGGGTCCATGTTCTGTTGGTGCAGACATTGGCCCTGGCCAGAGGAGCACACTAAGACCATTTTATTTTTCTGTTTTGTTGGTTTGTTTAAGTACGCCCAATGTGAGGCTCGAACTTACAACCCCCAGATCAAAAGTTGCATGCTCTACCGACTGAGCCAATCAGGTGCCTCAAATGTTATATTTTATTGGTTTTTAAAATAATCTCCATGTCCAATGTGGGGCTCGAACTGATGACCTCGAGATCAAGAGTCACATGTTCTACTGAGCCAGCCAGTCACCCCAAAACCACTTCAAATTGGGGACCAATCAGATCATAAGTCGGGACCTGGACCCAAGGCGTGGCAAAGAAAGTTGACCCCAGAAGGGTCAGCCCACATAGGGCAGCTAGCCACTTTCAGGTGGCTCACAGGTATGAAATGAAAGTCAAGGAGCAGGTTTCCAAAAAGGGTGAATTTTTCCAAAAAGGGTGAAAACAGAGGGTGTGTGTGCAGAGAAAAGTAGAGCCTGGAGACTTGCTCCCCTACTGACAGCCAACAGGTAAGAGCTAGGCAAAGGGCAAGAGCCACCCCAGATGTTCTTCCAGAAGTGTGCTATATGTAAGGACAGTCAGGGTCTAGAGGAAAAGGCTGTGTGCCTGGGAGTATGTGTCTCGATCCTGTCTTTGGCAGACATGCTTGATCTGTGGCACATCTAGGGAAGAGGAGGGTTGGGTTCCCTCAACCCAACAGCTCTGAGTTTTTAGGCAATGTCTTCAGACCTTTTGATTCCTCAGCTGCATAGGGGAGCATGGGGTTGAGACCTGGACAGCCAGGCTTGAATGGACGCCAGGGCCATTCCTTCTCATTCCGGATGGGAGTCACAGTGCTTCTTGGGGAAGGTGGCTAAGAAAGCTAAGGAATGCAAATGAATGGCCAAGGGTGTCCTCATTACTCTGTTCCTCTCCTGTCCTCTGCTCTTGGGGAGGTGGCTCCAGGAGCTCTGGAGACAGTCCTGTGCCAGAATCCTTGGAGACCCCAGGTGATGGCACCTCAGCTGCTGATTCCATTTTAGGGTCAGAAGATCTCCATCAAGCCTGACTCCTTTGCCCTGGTGAAGGCAGTTCTCTCCTGGGCTCATGGGACTCTTACTCTGTGTCAGGCCTCTTTGGTACTGTGAAGTCGGGCTCCACCTCTACTCCTGAGTTCAACAGAGGTTCATCACTTGGCCTATCTCTAGCTGCGATGGAAGCCTGACACTAGAGCTCTCGCTAGTCTTTGGCTTCACCCTCAGGTGCCACTAGAGGCTTCCAAAGCACTGGGCCCACACAGGCCAAAGTTGCTTATGCACTAAGGGTAAGGTAAATGTGGCCAAATGCCCCCAAAATCCTGGCCAGGACTCCTTCAGAGAGAATTGCTCTAGACTGGCACAGACATGGCTGCTTCAAGGTTTTGAAGCTTGGCTTCTCATAAAAGGCCAACCAAGAAGCCATGCTCTGTGATTTTGCTTCTGCCTGTCTCTGGAGCTTCCAAGGAAGGCCTCACCTAATCTTGGGCTTCACTTTCCCCAGGGCCTAGTGGGGCATTTGACATCCTGGGGACTTCCGTGGCCTACACTTCACTCTTGTCACTCCTCCTCAGGAGCAACGTGACTGTGAGCTCTCTCTATTTATTATCGGTACCAGTATGGCACCAGAAATGCCAGACTATTCTTCCATGTAAACTGCTCTCACTCTACCCTTAGCTAACAAGGAAAACAAACAAACAAAAACAACAACAACAACAACAAATGCCACCTGGGTCCATTCTGGCTAACACAAGAAGTCACCATCATGGTGACTTTGGGCTGGTGAATGTTTGCCAGAATGTTTGTCTGGTGCTCCACCACATAGGACCTGACCTCTGTAGTATTCACGTAGACTGCCTTCATGAAACAAAAAAAAAATACGCAATGACGCTCCACTGAGACACCACAGTGACCGTCAAGAATACATTTGTGGATAGTTCATTGCCTGTCTAGGGTTTTCTAAGGCATCAAGAAACATGTTGAGTGTAAGCACAGTATTCTGGCCACCACCAAAAAATGGGGAGCAGGGCACTATCACAACAGAAATTATAAGAAGTCACTGGAAGGCCAGTCTGACCAAGAGGATTCAAGCAGGCAGACACAAAGGTCTGTGATGAACAATGGAAACCAATAAGAAAATCGAAAGGTCTGACAACCCTACAAGAAGACTGTAGGACCCAAAACATATACTTCTATTCTCATGGAGCCCTCAAGGTTCAAAAATAGACAGGGGCCCAAAGAGTTAATCTGGAGGTCAGAAAGGAGCCGCAACATAGGTAACCAGCCAACTACATGACTATGCCAAACTAAACCTCTAGACGCATAGAAGAGGAAGTTCAAGAATGGGAAACATCCACATGTGCAAATGCATCTAAGTATCTAATGGTTTTACAGGTCCTGCTTCCATGCTGCCCAAAGGGAGCCGTGCTGCGAGTGCCCATAACAACCTTTAAAATGGCTGTAGCATATCCAAGAGTGAGGATTCCAGAGAGGTCTATACGCCCAGGCCTTTCATGCTCTTACTCCCATAGAAGGGGAAATGTGCCAAAAACACGGAGAGAAAAGGGGAATGCCCCCGGCCAAAAGTCCTTCCTCCATTCCCATTACTTCAGCCACTCTAGTACTGCCTTCTAGAAGTAGAAGAAACAAGGGTCTCAATCCTTGAATTTCTGGGCTTGACTCACAGGGCAATAAAGCTTCTCCTCAGTCTGATACTAATGTCTAAAACCTCAGGGGGAGCCCAGGAAAAACTACCTACCTTCAGGCAGATGAGGGGAGGCAAGAAGTCCAAATTTATGTCCAATCTGAGAACGCAATTTGAAATCCAATCGCTCCTGCAGAAACAGCCAACAAGGAATAATGAAAACACCAGTAGGATCAGGCTGATGGCAGTACTGCACTACATATGTCCAAGAGCCCTTCCCCAGATCCCCTCACTTACCTCACTGATAAAAAAAACCAAACGAACAAAAAAACAAAAGGGCAGGCCTTGTCAACCCTACTTCCAACATGGCCATGCCCACATATCAGTAACTGTACAGGAGCACCTCCCCTTTCTGAGGCTCCAGCAAGCACAGCCTCGTCGACTCTGACAACACTTGGCCAACTTTTCAACGTAGCTACCTTCCCCCAGCTACAGAGGCTAGCGGTCCGAAAAGGCCACGAACGTCCACGGCCCCTCCGGAGGCGGCCTGTGCCCGCACATTCTCTCCTGGCGCCCGCACACGAACCCTCGGCCGGCATCAAGTCCAAAAGGGTCATTCCGGGCACTCTGGGCTGCCGGGACATCCAAGCAGGCTCCCGGACAGTTAGTTGCCCCTCCAGTCCGGCTGGAAACCCAGCATCTCCATTCTCCACCGGCTGCCACCCTCCCGAGGGATTTCGTTCTGACCACAAACAAAGGTCCCGAGGACCCTCAAAGCGCAAGCAGGAGCCACGCAAGGCCACGAAAGAGACAGAGACACGCAGAGAGAGACGGGGAGGGAGGAACGACCCGCACGGGGAAGGAAGGGTCCGGTCTCAAGAGACGCGAGCCGCCCCGATCGATCGTCGGGGACGGGGGCCGCACCAAGGGAGGCTCACCCAGGTGCCCCCGAACCCGGGTGTTTGCTGTCAGGTCACCAAACAGAGGCCCCGGCACGGGCCCCCACGGCGCCCATCTCGGGAACCCTGACCGAGGGGGAGGGTGTGCGTGTGCACCCGGGACCGCTCCGCCCACAAGGACCTCATCCACCACAGTCGCCCCATCGAGGCCCACCTTTCCCCACTGGGTATCAACGGTAGCCCAGCGAAGCCCAGCGCAGCCCTGCTCCTCGGCCTCGGGGCCAGCGTGACCCGGTTCGCGTCCTCTGGGTAGGCACCCGAGAGCGCACGCAGGGCGCTCTGAGGTTCCGTGGACCCAACGTCCGCGGGTGCACCTGCTGGACCCGGGGCCCAAAGGACACCCGCCGGGACTCGGGCAAGGGGCGGGGGAACAAGGAGATCTCCAGGATGTCAACACCGTGTCCCTGGGGTTTGGCCAAAGAGGAGGTGAGGGGGCACAGCTTCTCGATCCCCACCCCCAAACTCCACCCCCACCCCCACCCCGCGCCCAAAGAGCCGTGCTGAGGTTGACTTGTGTGAGGAGAAGGGGACACAGGCTGCCTTCGGCCCTCGGTGCCTGTTGGCCAGAGTTGGGGGGTGCGGGGCGGGGGGCGAGGAGGTGGTGGGGAGGAGGGGGGAACGTGGACGTGGGACCCGGACGCGTGTGGATGCCTGGGGACTCCCGGGGCTGGATGCGGCTGCGTGTGGAGGGGAAGGCACGACCCACCCCGCACCTTCTTCCACACGTGGGCTATTGGCACGGCCGGGGTCTCCACGTAAGGGCGGGCACTGTGATCCACAGCGTGAGCCTCCTCCGCGGCCTAGGCAGACGGTTGCCTGAGTGGGCATCTGGGCCTAGGGGCCCGGGCCTTGCTGCCCAGGGGACCAGGCTCGGCTGCAGCGAGCCACCACACAAGCGGAGGTGTTGCCACAAAGTGGCCCAGACGAGGGCGCCGCCATGTTGGAGCCAGAGTGGACAGGGCCCGGCCTTTTTTCTTCTGCAAAGGGCGGAGGGAGAGGACCTGGGGGAAGGGCGCGTGGGCATTCGTGGTGCAACACTGCCATCAAGCGAAACTCGTTGGCCATCCCGTGAGCCCCGCGCTGTGGCTTCCCTGTGAGTGAAGTCCCAAGCGGGAGACGAGAGGGGTCCTCCCTCCAACCCCCCCCCCCCCCCCCCCCCGAGCCTTCTCCCAGGCGCAGAGTTCCGGCGGGAGACCCGGGAGGCTCCAGAGAGACAGGTGGCGCGACAGAGCGCCAGAACCGGCTCCCCTGCGGGTCGGGCACGGGAAGCCAGGCCCGGGGACCCTCGTGGCCGCCATGTCTGGGCGGGACTGGAGGAGTCCCGGAAGCCGCCCCGAAGCGGCCAGGAGCACCCCGGGCCGGCCGGGGCAAGGGGCGCTGGGCCCTTGGCCCGTGAGCCCTTGGCCGCGTGTCCCTTCCGTTGGGAGCAAGAGCAGGATCGGCCCCGGCGGGGCCGGGGTGGAGAGGGCAGGTGGGGGCTAGAAGCCCTGCACGAGACAGGCACGGCAGGGCACGGCACGGGCACTGGGAGGGCTGCTGCCACTTGGCCTTGGGGGAGGAGGCGGGCCCCTGATGTCCCTGTGTCCCACCGAGAGGCTCAGGTGTGGGGCCCCGCCTACCCGGTGTCCAGGGGCCTCGAGAAGGTCTTGGGGGGGGGGGGGGTGAGGAACGTGCAGGTGACTCCCGCGGGGTGTGGGGAGGAACGGAGTCCAGAAGCCAGGGCGAGCCAAAGTAGAAGTGGCGGCAGCCCCCTCTTCCTTCGCTCCGCCGCTGCACCCCTCTCCCCCCCAACGACCCGCCACGGCCTCCCAAACCCAGGTCTGGGCCCAGGAAGCGGCCGCCCGACACACACACACACACACACACACACACACACACACACACACACACGGGGCAGCTGCAGTGCGAACGCCCGGGGATAACACGGTCTCTGGCGGGGGCTGCGCACCACCGATCTCGATCTCGCACTCAAGTGTCTGTCCAAGTGTCTGTCTCGGGAGTGCTCTACTCCCCACCCCACCCCCCCGACCCCGCCAGGCATCTGCAATCTGCATTGACACGGGTCACTCTCTGGGCCACCTGGTTCCAACGTCCCATGAGACTGCTGAGGGCAATGGCAACGAGTGGCCTTTGTGTCTGCGTCCGGATGCCACGCTTGCTTCGCAGCCGGTCACCAAAGGACCAGGGTGGAGAGCCTGCCAAAAGGACCGGGCACCCGTGGACTGCGGCCCCTTCTGTCCCGCCCGGGGACTCCCCACTTCACTCCCACGCCTCTCCTCCAGAGGAAGCCTGGATGGCCAACGAGTTCCGCTTGATGGCAGTATTGCACCACGAATGTCCACGCGCCCTTCCCCCAGGTCCTCTCCCTCCGCCCTTTGCCGAGGAAAAAAGGCCGGGCCCTGTCCACCCCCGGCTCCAACATGGCGGCTCTCAGGTCTCTGCCACCTGGGGGAGCACTCCGGCTCCTGAGGCTCCGGGGAGCGGAGCCTTGTCCCCTCTGGCTCCATGTAGCCCGCTTTCGGACCCAAAAGCAAACGCGAGGCCGGCGCATCGAGGCTCCCTGAGGTTCCCGGCGCTGGCCCTGGAGGCTCCCTGAGGTTCCCGGCGCTGGCCCTGGCCCTGACCCTGACCCTGACCCTTTCCGGGGCGCCACCGCGACCACTGGAGGCCTGCAGGAGGAGACCTCAGGAGACCCACTGGTCGTGGACCCAGCGCCCGGGCCACTCCTATCCAGCCAGTCGGTGCCCGACGGGGGCACACGCTCACCCGGGCATCCTCGGTCAGGACTCCCCGACAGGCCAGCCTGACGTGACCCCGAAGCCTCTAGCAGCCAGACGCCAAGGTCTGCGCCGGCCCCCGGGCAGGAGCCGTGCGGTCAACGCTGGCGTCCGCTTCCCGCGGCCAGAGGACGGACGGGTCCGAGGACCTGGCCCTTCACCCCCGGGGCACCCCCGCGATTCAGGCGCGGACGGTGGCACCCACGGGTCACTGGGGAGGGCGGCCTGGAGCCGCACCACAGACGCCAAAGCGGCCTCACGCTTGACCCAGGCTCCATCCCTGGACAGCTCCCACGGGAGCCAAGGCCAGGCATGGGCAGCACCCAGGTGTGCCCACGCTCTCCAGGACCCGTGCCTTTTCTGGCACGGCGGTCACAAGGCCAACGCACAGGGCCGGTGGTCTTCTCTCCCGTTCATCGGTCCATAACCTACGACCTACACCTGACCGCAGACCTCTCAAGGGCACCCTGACAACCCGCCTCTCGTGCCTGGGGCACATTCCAACCAGGAAGAACCAGACACACTCCCACCCTCCCTCGCTTGCTCACACACACACACACCCTCAACTCACACACACACCCTCAACTCACACCACAAGCGGGCTTGGAAACACTCTCAGGCAGACACACACACACACACACACACACACACACACACACACGCAGACTGACACGCCCACACCGTCCCGCAGTGAAAGTGGAGTTCGGCACAGCTGGACGTCATGCTTTTCGCCCTCAGGAGGTGGCCCACACACCCCGCAGCAAGAGCTTATAAAGGTGTACGGCGGACGTCTGTTTCTACCCCGGTCCGTGGGCCCAAGGGCATAAAGGGACTCCTGACAACCACACGGACCCAGGTCACTTGCTCTCCTCCGGCGAGACACTTGTCCATCCTCAACCCTCGGGGAACGTTTTCGCTTTCTGCCCTGCAGACGGGAGCTGCCTGTTCTCCCAAGTCTGTGGCCCAGCACCTCGTTCTTCCTAGGCCAGCCAGTGGATGTAAGATTCCATCCCACCTGTGGAAAGCAGCCAGCCTCCTCCCCCCTCCCCCCACCCCGCCATATTCGTCTCCACGTCCCCAGAGTCCTTCCGGTCCCTTCCCGGGTGTCAGTTCTACCAACCCTGGCCGAACGACACCCGGGTGGACACAGACCCTGCTCGCTGGGGAGACTCATGCCCCGAGGGCGAGGGCGAGGGCTGGGGCCTGGGGCTGGTGGGAGGGGAGAAAGAACACGCACCAGAGGGGCTCTGTTCTTTGACCTTGGAGCCAAGCGTTCCCTCAAAGGGACGCGTCGTCCCCAAGACAGCCCGGCACTGGCACTGGCGAGTCCGTGGTGCGATCGCACCGTCCAGGCACGCGGGCACGGACACGGGCCCACGCGAAGGGACCGGCGGCTGGCGGCTGGCAGCGGCGGCGGGCGGTCCGGGAAGGCCACGAACGTCCACGGCCCCTCCCGAGGCGGCCTGTGCCCGCACATTCTCTCCTGGCGCCCGCACACGAACCCTCGGCCGGCATCAAGTCCAAAAGGGTCATTCCGGGCACTCTGGGCTGCCGGGACATCCAAGCAGGCTCCCGGACAGTTAGTTGCCCCTCCAGTCCGGCTGGAAACCCAGCATCTCCATTCTCCACCGGCTGCCACCCTCCCGAGGGATTTCGTTCTGACCACAAACAAAGGTCCCGAGGACCCTCAAAGCGCAAGCAGGAGCCACGCAAGGCCACGAAAGAGACAGAGACACGCAGAGAGAGACGGGGGGGGAGGAACGACCCGCACGGGGAAGGAAGGGTCCGGTCTCAAGAGACGCGAGCCGCCCCGATCGATCGTCGGGGACGGGGCCGCACCAAGGGAGGCTCACCCAGGTGCCCCCGAACCCGGGTGTTTGCTGTCAGGTCACCAAACAGAGGCCCCGGCACGGGCCCCCACGGCGCCCATCTCGGGAACCCTGACCGAGGGGGAGGGTGTGCGTGTGCACCCGGGACCGCTCCGCCCACAAGGACCTCATCCACCACAGTCGCCCCATCGAGGCCCACCTTTCCCCACTGGGTATCAACGGTAGCCCAGCGAAGCCCAGCGCAGCCCTGCTCCTCGGCCTCGGGGCCAGCGTGACCCGGTTCGCGTCCTCTGGGTAGGCACCCGAGAGCGCACGCAGGGCGCTCTGAGGTTCCGTGGACCCAACGTCCGTGGGTGCACCTGCTGGACCCGGGGCCCAAAGGACACCCGCCGGGACTCGGGCAAGGGGCGGGGGAACAAGGAGATCTCCAGGATGTCAACACCGTGTCCCTGGGGTTTGGCCAAAGAGGAGGTGAGGGGGCACAGCTTCTCGATCCCCACCCCCAAACTCCACCCCCACCCCCACCCCGCGCCCAAAGAGCCGTGCTGAGGTTGACTTGTGTGAGGAGAAGGGGACACAGGCTGCCTTCGGCCCTCGGTGCCTGTTGGCCAGAGTTGGGGGGTGCGGGGCGGGGGGCGAGGAGGTGGTGGGGAGGAGGGGGGAACGTGGACGTGGGACCCGGACGCGTGTGGATGCCTGGGGACTCCCGGGGCTGGATGCGGCTGCGTGTGGAGGGGAAGGCACGACCCACCCCGCACCTTCTTCCACACGTGGGCTATTGGCACGGCCGGGGTCTCCACGTAAGGGCGGGCACTGTGATCCACAGCGTGAGCCTCCTCCGCGGCCTAGGCAGACGGTTGCCTGAGTGGGCATCTGGGCCTAGGGGCCCGGGCCTTGCTGCCCAGGGGACCAGGCTCGGCTGCAGGGAGCCACCACACAAGCGGAGGTGTTGCCACAAAGTGGCCCAGACGAGGGCGCCGCCATGTTGGAGCCAGAGTGGACAGGGCCCGGCCTTTTTTCTTCTGCAAAGGGCGGAGGGAGAGGACCTGGGGGAAGGGCGCGTGGGCATTCGTGGTGCAACACTGCCATCAAGCGAAACTCGTTGGCCATCCCGTGAGCCCCGCGCTGTGGCTTCCCTGTGAGTGAAGTCCCAAGCGGGAGACGAGAGGGGTCCTCCCTCCAACCTCCCCCCCCCCCCCAGCCTTCTCCCAGGCGCAGAGTTCCGGCGGGAGACCCGGGAGGCTCCAGAGAGACAGGTGGCGCGACAGAGCGCCAGAACCGGCTCCCCTGCGGGTCGGGCACGGGAAGCCAGGCCCGGGGACCCTGGTGGCCGCCATGTCTGGGCGGGACTGGAGGAGTCCCGGAAGCGCCCCGAAGCGGCCAGGAGCACCCCGGGCCGGCCGGGGCAAGGGGCGCTGGGCCCTTGGCCCGTGAGCCCTTGGCCGCGTGTCCCTTCCGTTGGGAGCAAGAGCAGGATCGGCCCCGCCGGGGCCGGGGTGGAGAGGGCAGGTGGGGGCTAGAAGCCCTGCACGAGACAGGCACGGCAGGGCACGGCACGGGCACTGGGAGGGCTGCTGCCACTTGGCCTTGGGGGAGGAGGCGGGCCCCTGATGTCCCTGTGTCCCACCGAGAGGCTCAGGTGTGGGGCCCCGCCTACCCGGTGTCCAGGGGCCTCGAGAAGGTCTTGGGGGGGGGGGTGGGGGGTGAGGAACGTGCAGGTGACTCCCGCGGGGTGTGGGGAGGAACGGAGTCCAGAAGCCAGGGCGAGCCAAAGTAGAAGTGGCGGCAGCCCCCTCTTCCTTCGCTCCGCCGCTGCACCCCTCTCCCCCCCAACGACCCGCCACGGCCTCCCAAACCCAGGTCTGGGCCCAGGAAGCGGCCGCCCGACACACACACACACACACACACACACACACACACACACCACACACACGGGGCAGCTGCAGTGCGAACGCCCGGGGATAACACGGTCTCTGGCGGGGGCTGCGCACCACCGATCTCGATCTCGCACTCAAGTGTCTGTCCAAGTGTCTGTCTCGGGAGTGCTCTACTCCCCACCCCACCCCCCCGACCCCGCCAGGCATCTGCAATCTGCATTGACACGGGTCACTCTCTGGGCCACCTGGTTCCAACGTCCCATGAGACTGCTGAGGGCAATGGCAACGAGTGGCCTTTGTGTCTGCGTCCGGATGCCACGCTTGCTTCGCAGCCGGTCACCAAAGGACCAGGGTGGAGAGCCTGCCAAAAGGACCGGGCACCCGTGGACTGCGGCCCCTTCTGTCCCGCCCGGGGACTCCCCACTTCACTCCCACGCCTCTCCTCCAGAGGAAGCCTGGATGGCCAACGAGTTCCGCTTGATGGCAGTATTGCACCACGAATGTCCACGCGCCCTTCCCCCAGGTCCTCTCCCTCCGCCCTTGCCGAGGAAAAAAGGCCGGGCCCTGTCCACCCCCGGCTCCAACATGGCGGCTCTCAGGTCTCTGCCACCTGGGGGAGCACTCCGGCTCCTGAGGCTCCGGGGAGCGGAGCCTTGTCCCCTCTGGCTCCATGTAGCCCGCTTTCGGACCCAAAAGCAAACGCGAGGCCGGCGCATCGAGGCTCCCTGAGGTTCCCGGCGCTGGCCCTGGCCCTGACCCTGACCCTGACCCTTTCCGGGGCGCCACCGCGACCACTGGAGGCCTGCAGGAGGAGACCTCAGGAGACCCACTGGTCATGGACCCAGCGCCCGGGCCACTCCTATCCAGCCAGTCGGTGCCCGACGGGGGCACACGCTCACCCGGGCATCCTCGGTCAGGACTCCCCGACAGGCCAGCCTGACGTGACCCCGAAGCCTCTAGCAGCCAGACGCCAAGGTCTGCGCCGGCCCCCGGGCAGGAGCCGTGCGGTCAACGCTGGCGTCCGCTTCCCGCGGCCAGAGGACGGACGGGTCCGAGGACCTGGCCCTTCACCCCCGGGGCACCCCCGCGATTCAGGCGCGGACGGTGGCACCCACGGGTCACTGGGGAGGGCGGCCTGGAGCCGCACCACAGACGCCAAAGCGGCCTCACGCTTGACCCAGGCTCCATCCCTGGACAGCTCCCACGGGAGCCAAGGCCAGGCATGGGCAGCACCCAGGTGTGCCCACGCTCTCCAGGACCCGTGCCTTTTCTGGCACGGCGGTCACAAGGCCAACGCACAGGGCCGGTGGTCTTCTCTCCCGTTCATCGGTCCATAACCTACGACCTACACCTGACCGCAGACCTCTCAAGGGCACCCTGACAACCCGCCTCTCGTGCCTGGGGCACATTCCAACCAGGAAGAACCAGACACACTCCCACCCTCCCTCGCTTGCTCACACACACACACACCCTCAACTCACACACACACCCTCAACTCACACCACAAGCGGGCTTGGAAACACTCTCAGGCAGACACGCACACACACACACACACACACACACACACACACACACGCAGACTGACACGCCCACACCGTCCCGCAGTGAAAGTGGAGTTCGGCACAGCTGGACGTCATGCTTTTCGCCCTCAGGAGGTGGCCCACACACCCCGCAGCAAGAGCTTATAAAGGTGTATGGCGGATGTCTGTTTCTATCCCGGTCCGTGTGCCCAAGGGCATAAAGGGACTCCTGACAACCACACGGACCCAGGTCACTTGCTCTCCTCCGGCGAGACACTTGTCCATCCTCAACCCTCGGGGAACGTTTTCGCTTTCTGCCCTGCAGACGGGAGCTGCCTGTTCTCCCAAGTCTGTGGCCCAGCACCTCGTTCTTCCTAGGCCAGCCAGTGGATGTAAGATTCCATCCCACCTGTGGAAAGCAGCCAGCCTCCTCCCCCCCTCCCCCCACCCCGCCATATTCGTCTCCACGTCCCCAGAGTCCTTCCGGTCCCTTCCCGGGTGTCAGTTCTACCAACCCTGGCCGAACGACACCCGGGTGGACACAGACCCTGCTCGCTGGGGAGACTCATGCCCCCGAGGGCGAGGGCGAGGGCTGGGGCCTGGGGCTGGTGGGAGGGGAGAAAGAACACGCACCAGAGGGGCTCTGTTCTTTGACCTTGGAGCCAAGCGTTCCCTCAAAGGGACGCGTCGTCCCCAAGACAGCCCGGCACTGGCACTGGCGAGTCCGTGGTGCGATCGCACCGTCCAGGCACGCGGGCACGGACACGGGCCCACGCGAAGGGACCGGCGGCGGCGGCGGCAGCGGCGGCGGGCGGTCCGGGAAGGCCACGAACGTCCACGGCCCCTCCCGAGGCGGCCTGTGCCCGCACATTCTCTCCTGGCGCCCGCACACGAACCCTCGGCCGGCATCAAGTCCAAAAGGGTCATTCCGGGCACTCTGGGCTGCCGGGACATCCAAGCAGGCTCCCGGACAGTTAGTTGCCCCTCCAGTCCGGCTGGAAACCCAGCATCTCCATTCTCCACCGGCTGCCACCCTCCCGAGGGATTTCGTTCTGACCACAAACAAAGGTCCCGAGGACCCTCAAAGCGCAAGCAGGAGCCACGCAAGGCCACGAAAGAGACAGAGACACGCAGAGAGAGACGGGGAGGGAGGAACGACCCGCACGGGGAAGGAAGGGTCCGGTCTCAAGAGACGCGAGCCGCCCCGATCGATCGTCGGGGACGGGGCCGCACCAAGGGAGGCTCACCCAGGTGCCCCCGAACCCGGGTGTTTGCTGTCAGGTCACCAAACAGAGGCCCCGGCACGGGCCCCCACGGCGCCCATCTCGGGAACCCTGACCGAGGGGGAGGGTGTGCGTGTGCACCCGGGACCGCTCCGCCCACAAGGACCTCATCCACCACAGTCGCCCCATCGAGGCCCACCTTTCCCCACTGGGTATCAACGGTAGCCCAGCGAAGCCCAGCGCAGCCCTGCTCCTCGGCCTCGGGGCCAGCGTGACCCGGTTCGCGTCCTCTGGGTAGGCACCCGAGAGCGCACGCAGGGCGCTCTGAGGTTCCGTGGACCCAACGTCCGCGGGTGCACCTGCTGGACCCGGGGCCCAAAGGACACCCGCCGGGACTCGGGCAAGGGGCGGGGGAACAAGGAGATCTCCAGGATGTCAACACCGTGTCCCTGGGGTTTGGCCAAAGAGGAGGTGAGGGGGCACAGCTTCTCGATCCCCACCCCCAAACTCCACCCCCACCCCCACCCCGCGCCCAAAGAGCCGTGCTGAGGTTGACTTGTGTGAGGAGAAGGGGACACAGGCTGCCTTCGGCCCTCGGTGCCTGTTGGCCAGAGTTGGGGGGTGCGGGGCGGGGGGCGAGGAGGTGGTGGGGAGGAGGGGGGAACGTGGACGTGGGACCCGGACGCGTGTGGATGCCTGGGGACTCCCGGGGCTGGATGCGGCTGCGTGTGGAGGGGAAGGCACGACCCACCCCGCACCTTCTTCCACACGTGGGCTATTGGCACGGCCGGGGTCTCCACGTAAGGGCGGGCACTGTGATCCACAGCGTGAGCCTCCTCCGCGGCCTAGGCAGACGGTTGCCTGAGTGGGCATCTGGGCCTAGGGGCCCGGGCCTTGCTGCCCAGGGGACCAGGCTCGGCTGCAGGGAGCCACCACACAAGCGGAGGTGTTGCCACAAAGTGGCCCAGACGAGGGCGCCGCCATGTTGGAGCCAGAGTGGACAGGGCCCGGCCTTTTTTCTTCTGCAAAGGGCGGAGGGAGAGGACCTGGGGGAAGGGCGCGTGGGCATTCGTGGTGCAACACTGCCATCAAGCGAAACTCGTTGGCCATCCCGTGAGCCCCGCGCTGTGGCTTCCCTGTGAGTGAAGTCCCAAGCGGGAGACGAGAGGGGTCCTCCCTCCAACCTCCCCCCCCCCCCCAGCCTTCTCCCAGGCGCAGAGTTCCGGCGGGAGACCCGGGAGGCTCCAGAGAGACAGGTGGCGCGACAGAGCGCCAGAACCGGCTCCCCTGCGGGTCGGGCACGGGAAGCCAGGCCCGGGGACCCTGGTGGCCGCCATGTCTGGGCGGGACTGGAGGAGTCCCGGAAGCGCCCCGAAGCGGCCAGGAGCACCCCGGGCCGGCCGGGGCAAGGGGCGCTGGGCCCTTGGCCCGTGAGCCCTTGGCCGCGTGTCCCTTCCGTTGGGAGCAAGAGCAGGATCGGCCCCGGCGGGGCCGGGGTGGAGAGGGCAGGTGGGGGCTAGAAGCCCTGCACGAGACAGGCACGGCAGGGCACGGCACGGGCACTGGGAGGGCTGCTGCCACTTGGCCTTGGGGGAGGAGGCGGGCCCCTGATGTCCCTGTGTCCCACCGAGAGGCTCAGGTGTGGGGCCCCGCCTACCCGGTGTCCAGGGGCCTCGAGAAGGTCTTGGGGGGGGGGGGTGGGGGGTGAGGAACGTGCAGGTGACTCCCGCGGGGTGTGGGGAGGAACGGAGTCCAGAAGCCAGGGCGAGCCAAAGTAGAATGGCGGCAGCCCCCTCTTCCTTCGCTCCGCCGCTGCACCCCTCTCCCCCCCAACGACCCGCCACGGCCTCCCAAACCCAGGTCTGGGCCCAGGAAGCGGCCGCCCGACACACACACACACACACACACACACACACACACACACACACACACGGGGCAGCTGCAGTGCGAACGCCAGGGGATAACACGGTCTCTGGCGGGGGCTGCGCACCACCGATCTCGATCTCGCACTCAAGTGTCTGTCCAAGTGTCTGTCTCGGGAGTGCTCTACTCCCCACCCCACCCCCCCCGACCCCGCCAGGCATCTGCAATCTGCATTGACACGGGTCACTCTCTGGGCCACCTGGTTCCAACGTCCCATGAGACTGCTGAGGGCAATGGCAACGAGTGGCCTTTGTGTCTGCGTCCGGATGCCACGCTTGCTTCGCAGCCGGTCACCAAAGGACCAGGGTGGAGAGCCTGCCAAAAGGACCGGGCACCCGTGGACTGCGGCCCCTTCTGTCCCGCCCGGGGACTCCCCACTTCACTCCCACGCCTCTCCTCCAGAGGAAGCCTGGATGGCCAACGAGTTCCGCTTGATGGCAGTATTGCACCACGAATGTCCACGCGCCCTTCCCCCAGGTCCTCTCCCTCCGCCCTTTGCCGAGGAAAAAAGGCCGGGCCCTGTCCACCCCCGGCTCCAACATGGCGGCTCTCAGGTCTCTGCCACCTGGGGGAGCACTCCGGCTCCTGAGGCTCCGGGGAGCGGAGCCTTGTCCCCTCTGGCTCCATGTAGCCCGCTTTCGGACCCAAAAGCAAACGCGAGGCCGGCGCATCGAGGCTCCCTGAGGTTCCCGGCGCTGGCCCTGGCCCTGACCCTGACCCTGACCCTTTCCGGGGCGCCACCGCGACCACTGGAGGCCTGCAGGAGGAGACCTCAGGAGACCCACTGGTCGTGGACCCAGCGCCCGGGCCACTCCTATCCAGCCAGTCGGTGCCCGACGGGGGCACACGCTCACCCGGGCATCCTCGGTCAGGACTCCCCGACAGGCCAGCCTGACGTGACCCCGAAGCCTCTAGCAGCCAGACGCCAAGGTCTGCGCCGGCCCCCGGGCAGGAGCCGTGCGGTCAACGCTGGCGTCCGCTTCCCGCGGCCAGAGGACGGACGGGTCCGAGGACCTGGCCCTTCACCCCCGGGGCACCCCCGCGATTCAGGCGCGGACGGTGGCACCCACGGGTCACTGGGGAGGGCGGCCTGGAGCCGCACCACAGACGCCAAAGCGGCCTCACGCTTGACCCAGGCTCCATCCCTGGACAGCTCCCACGGGAGCCAAGGCCAGGCATGGGCAGCACCCAGGTGTGCCCACGCTCTCCAGGACCCGTGCCTTTTCTGGCACGGCGGTCACAAGGCCAACGCACAGGGCCGGTGGTCTTCTCTCCCGTTCATCGGTCCATAACCTACGACCTACACCTGACCGCAGACCTCTCAAGGGCACCCTGACAACCCGCCTCTCGTGCCTGGGGCACATTCCAACCAGGAAGAACCAGACACACTCCCACCCTCCCTCGCTTGCTCACACACACACACACCCTCAACTCACACACACACCCTCAACTCACACCACAAGCGGGCTTGGAAACACTCTCAGGCAGACACACACACACACACACACACACACACACACACACACACGCAGACTGACACGCCCACACCGTCCCGCAGTGAAAGTGGAGTTCGGCACAGCTGGACGTCATGCTTTTCGCCCTCAGGAGGTGGCCCACACACCCCGCAGCAAGAGCTTATAAAGGTGTACGGCGGACGTCTGTTTCTACCCCGGTCCGTGGGCCCAAGGGCATAAAGGGACTCCTGACAACCACACGGACCCAGGTCACTTGCTCTCCTCCGGCGAGACACTTGTCCATCCTCAACCCTCGGGGAACGTTTTCGCTTTCTGCCCTGCAGACGGGAGCTGCCTGTTCTCCCAAGTCTGTGGCCCAGCACCTCGTTCTTCCTAGGCCAGCCAGTGGATGTAAGATTCCATCCCACCTGTGGAAAGCAGCCAGCCTCCTCCCCCCTCCCCCCACCCCGCCATATTCGTCTCCACGTCCCCAGAGTCCTTCCGGTCCCTTCCCGGGTGTCAGTTCTACCAACCCTGGCCGAACGACACCCGGGTGGACACAGACCCTGCTCGCTGGGGAGACTCATGCCCCCGAGGGCGAGGGCGAGGGCTGGGGCCTGGGGCTGGTGGGAGGGGAGAAAGAACACGCACCAGAGGGGCTCTGTTCTTTGACCTTGGAGCCAAGCGTTCCCTCAAAGGGACGCGTCGTCCCCAAGACAGCCCGGCACTGGCACTGGCGAGTCCGTGGTGCGATCGCACCGTCCAGGCACGCGGGCACGGACACGGGCCCACGCGAAGGGACCGGCGGCGGCGGCGGCAGCGGCGGCGGGCGGTCCGGGAAGGCCACGAACGTCCACGGCCCCTCCCGAGGCGGCCTGTGCCCGCACATTCTCTCCTGGCGCCCGCACACGAACCCTCGGCCGGCATCAAGTCCAAAAGGGTCATTCCGGGCACTCTGGGCTGCCGGGACATCCAAGCAGGCTCCCGGACAGTTAGTTGCCCCTCCAGTCCGGCTGGAAACCCAGCATCTCCATTCTCCACCGGCTGCCACCCTCCCGAGGGATTTCGTTCTGACCACAAACAAAGGTCCCGAGGACCCTCAAAGCGCAAGCAGGAGCCACGCAAGGCCACGAAAGAGACAGAGACACGCAGAGAGAGACGGGGGGGGAGGAACGACCCGCACGGGGAAGGAAGGGTCCGGTCTCAAGAGACGCGAGCCGCCCCGATCGATCGTCGGGGACGGGGCCGCACCAAGGGAGGCTCACCCAGGTGCCCCCGAACCCGGGTGTTTGCTGTCAGGTCACCAAACAGAGGCCCCGGCACGGGCCCCCACGGCGCCCATCTCGGGAACCCTGACCGAGGGGGAGGGTGTGCGTGTGCACCCGGGACCGCTCCGCCCACAAGGACCTCATCCACCACAGTCGCCCCATCGAGGCCCACCTTTCCCCACTGGGTATCAACGGTAGCCCAGCGAAGCCCAGCGCAGCCCTGCTCCTCGGCCTCGGGGCCAGCGTGACCCGGTTCGCGTCCTCTGGGTAGGCACCCGAGAGCGCACGCAGGGCGCTCTGAGGTTCCGTGGACCCAACGTCCGTGGGTGCACCTGCTGGACCCGGGGCCCAAAGGACACCCGCCGGGACTCGGGCAAGGGGCGGGGGAACAAGGAGATCTCCAGGATGTCAACACCGTGTCCCTGGGGTTTGGCCAAAGAGGAGGTGAGGGGGCACAGCTTCTCGATCCCCACCCCCAAACTCCACCCCCACCCCCACCCCGCGCCCAAAGAGCCGTGCTGAGGTTGACTTGTGTGAGGAGAAGGGGACACAGGCTGCCTTCGGCCCTCGGTGCCTGTTGGCCAGAGTTGGGGGGTGCGGGGCGGGGGGCGAGGAGGTGGTGGGGAGGAGGGGGGAACGTGGACGTGGGACCCGGACGCGTGTGGATGCCTGGGGACTCCCGGGGCTGGATGCGGCTGCGTGTGGAGGGGAAGGCACGACCCACCCCGCACCTTCTTCCACACGTGGGCTATTGGCACGGCCGGGGTCTCCACGTAAGGGCGGGCACTGTGATCCACAGCGTGAGCCTCCTCCGCGGCCTAGGCAGACGGTTGCCTGAGTGGGCATCTGGGCCTAGGGGCCCGGGCCTTGCTGCCCAGGGGACCAGGCTCGGCTGCAGGGAGCCACCACACAAGCGGAGGTGTTGCCACAAAGTGGCCCAGACGAGGGCGCCGCCATGTTGGAGCCAGAGTGGACAGGGCCCGGCCTTTTTTCTTCTGCAAAGGGCGGAGGGAGAGGACCTGGGGGAAGGGCGCGTGGGCATTCGTGGTGCAACACTGCCATCAAGCGAAACTCGTTGGCCATCCCGTGAGCCCCGCGCTGTGGCTTCCCTGTGAGTGAAGTCCCAAGCGGGAGACGAGAGGGGTCCTCCCTCCAACCTCCCCCCCCCCCCCCAGCCTTCTCCCAGGCGCAGAGTTCCGGCGGGAGACCCGGGAGGCTCCAGAGAGACAGGTGGCGCGACAGAGCGCCAGAACCGGCTCCCCTGCGGGTCGGGCACGGGAAGCCAGGCCCGGGGACCCTGGTGGCCGCCATGTCTGGGCGGGACTGGAGGAGTCCCGGAAGCGCCCCGAAGCGGCCAGGAGCACCCCGGGCCGGCCGGGGCAAGGGGCGCTGGGCCCTTGGCCCGTGAGCCCTTGGCCGCGTGTCCCTTCCGTTGGGAGCAAGAGCAGGATCGGCCCCGCCGGGGCCGGGGTGGAGAGGGCAGGTGGGGGCTAGAAGCCCTGCACGAGACAGGCACGGCAGGGCACGGCACGGGCACTGGGAGGGCTGCTGCCACTTGGCCTTGGGGGAGGAGGCGGGCCCCTGATGTCCCTGTGTCCCACCGAGAGGCTCAGGTGTGGGGCCCCGCCTACCCGGTGTCCAGGGGCCTCGAGAAGGTCTTGGGGGGGGGGTGGGGGGTGAGGAACGTGCAGGTGACTCCCGCGGGGTGTGGGGAGGAACGGAGTCCAGAAGCCAGGGCGAGCCAAAGTAGAAGTGGCGGCAGCCCCCTCTTCCTTCGCTCCGCCGCTGCACCCCTCTCCCCCCCAACGACCCGCCACGGCCTCCCAAACCCAGGTCTGGGCCCAGGAAGCGGCCGCCCGACACACACACACACACACACACACACACACACACACACACACACACACGGGGCAGCTGCAGTGCGAACGCCCGGGGATAACACGGTCTCTGGCGGGGGCTGCGCACCACCGATCTCGATCTCGCACTCAAGTGTCTGTCCAAGTGTCTGTCTCGGGAGTGCTCTACTCCCCACCCCACCCCCCCGACCCCGCCAGGCATCTGCAATCTGCATTGACACGGGTCACTCTCTGGGCCACCTGGTTCCAACGTCCCATGAGACTGCTGAGGGCAATGGCAACGAGTGGCCTTTGTGTCTGCGTCCGGATGCCACGCTTGCTTCGCAGCCGGTCACCAAAGGACCAGGGTGGAGAGCCTGCCAAAAGGACCGGGCACCCGTGGACTGCGGCCCCTTCTGTCCCGCCCGGGGACTCCCCACTTCACTCCCACGCCTCTCCTCCAGAGGAAGCCTGGATGGCCAACGAGTTCCGCTTGATGGCAGTATTGCACCACGAATGTCCACGCGCCCTTCCCCCAGGTCCTCTCCCTCCGCCCTTTGCCGAGGAAAAAAGGCCGGGCCCTGTCCACCCCCCGGCTCCAACATGGCGGCTCTCAGGTCTCTGCCACCTGGGGGAGCACTCCGGCTCCTGAGGCTCCGGGGAGCGGAGCCTTGTCCCCTCTGGCTCCATGTAGCCCGCTTTCGGACCCAAAAGCAAACGCGAGGCCGGCGCATCGAGGCTCCCTGAGGTTCCCGGCGCTGGCCCTGGCCCTGACCCTGACCCTGACCCTTTCCGGGGCGCCACCGCGACCACTGGAGGCCTGCAGGAGGAGACCTCAGGAGACCCACTGGTCGTGGACCCAGCGCCCGGGCCACTCCTATCCAGCCAGTCGGTGCCCGACGGGGGCACACGCTCACCCGGGCATCCTCGGTCAGGACTCCCCGACAGGCCAGCCTGACGTGACCCTGAAGCCTCTAGCAGCCAGACGCCAAGGTCTGCGCCGGCCCCCGGGCAGGAGCCGTGCGGTCAACGCTGGCGTCCGCTTCCCGCGGCCAGAGGACGGACGGGTCCGAGGACCTGGCCCTTCACCCCCGGGGCACCCCCGCGATTCAGGCGCGGACGGTGGCACCCACGGGTCACTGGGGAGGGCGGCCTGGAGCCGCACCACAGACGCCAAAGCGGCCTCACGCTTGACCCAGGCTCCATCCCTGGACAGCTCCCACGGGAGCCAAGGCCAGGCATGGGCAGCACCCAGGTGTGCCCACGCTCTCCAGGACCCGTGCCTTTTCTGGCACGGCGGTCACAAGGCCAACGCACAGGGCCGGTGGTCTTCTCTCCCGTTCATCGGTCCATAACCTACGACCTACACCTGACCGCAGACCTCTCAAGGGCACCCTGACAACCCGCCTCTCGTGCCTGGGGCACATTCCAACCAGGAAGAACCAGACACACTCCCACCCTCCCTCGCTTGCTCACACACACACACACCCTCAACTCACACACACACCCTCAACTCACACCACAAGCGGGCTTGGAAACACTCTCAGGCAGACACACACACACACACACACACACACACACACACACACGCAGACTGACACGCCCACACCGTCCCGCAGTGAAAGTGGAGTTCGGCACAGCTGGACGTCATGCTTTTCGCCCTCAGGAGGTGGCCCACACACCCCGCAGCAAGAGCTTATAAAGGTGTACGGCGGACGTCTGTTTCTACCCCGGTCCGTGGGCCCAAGGGCATAAAGGGACTCCTGACAACCACACGGACCCAGGTCACTTGCTCTCCTCCGGCGAGACACTTGTCCATCCTCAACCCTCGGGGAACGTTTTCGCTTTCTGCCCTGCAGACGGGAGCTGCCTGTTCTCCCAAGTCTGTGGCCCAGCACCTCGTTCTTCCTAGGCCAGCCAGTGGATGTAAGATTCCATCCCACCTGTGGAAAGCAGCCAGCCTCCTCCCCCCTCCCCCCACCCCGCCATATTCGTCTCCACGTCCCCAGAGTCCTTCCGGTCCCTTCCCGGGTGTCAGTTCTACCAACCCTGGCCGAACGACACCCGGGTGGACACAGACCCTGCTCGCTGGGGAGACTCATGCCCCCGAGGGCGAGGGCGAGGGCTGGGGCCTGGGGCTGGTGGGAGGGGAGAAAGAACACGCACCAGAGGGGCTCTGTTCTTTGACCTTGGAGCCAAGCGTTCCCTCAAAGGGACGCGTCGTCCCCAAGACAGCCCGGCACTGGCACTGGCGAGTCCGTGGTGCGATCGCACCGTCCAGGCACGCGGGCACGGACACGGGCCCACGCGAAGGGACCGGCGGCGGCGGCGGCAGCGGCGGCGGGCGGTCCGGGAAGGCCACGAACGTCCACGGCCCCTCCCGAGGCGGCCTGTGCCCGCACATTCTCTCCTGGCGCCCGCACACGAACCCTCGGCCGGCATCAAGTCCAAAAGGGTCATTCCGGGCACTCTGGGCTGCCGGGACATCCAAGCAGGCTCCCGGACAGTTAGTTGCCCCTCCAGTCCGGCTGGAAACCCAGCATCTCCATTCTCCACCGGCTGCCACCCTCCCGAGGGATTTCGTTCTGACCACAAACAAAGGTCCCGAGGACCCTCAAAGCGCAAGCAGGAGCCACGCAAGGCCACGAAAGAGACAGAGACACGCAGAGAGAGACGGGGGGGGAGGAACGACCCGCACGGGGAAGGAAGGGTCCGGTCTCAAGAGACGCGAGCCGCCCCGATCGATCGTCGGGGACGGGGCCGCACCAAGGGAGGCTCACCCAGGTGCCCCCGAACCCGGGTGTTTGCTGTCAGGTCACCAAACAGAGGCCCCGGCACGGGCCCCCACGGCGCCCATCTCGGGAACCCTGACCGAGGGGGAGGGTGTGCGTGTGCACCCGGGACCGCTCCGCCCACAAGGACCTCATCCACCACAGTCGCCCCATCGAGGCCCACCTTTCCCCACTGGGTATCAACGGTAGCCCAGCGAAGCCCAGCGCAGCCCTGCTCCTCGGCCTCGGGGCCAGCGTGACCCGGTTCGCGTCCTCTGGGTAGGCACCCGAGAGCGCACGCAGGGCGCTCTGAGGTTCCGTGGACCCAACGTCCGCGGGTGCACCTGCTGGACCCGGGGCCCAAAGGACACCCGCCGGGACTCGGGCAAGGGGCGGGGGAACAAGGAGATCTCCAGGATGTCAACACCGTGTCCCTGGGGTTTGGCCAAAGAGGAGGTGAGGGGGCACAGCTTCTCGATCCCCACCCCCAAACTCCACCCCCACCCCCACCCCGCGCCCAAAGAGCCGTGCTGAGGTTGACTTGTGTGAGGAGAAGGGGACACAGGCTGCCTTCGGCCCTCGGTGCCTGTTGGCCAGAGTTGGGGGGTGCGGGGCGGGGGGCGAGGAGGTGGTGGGGAGGAGGGGGGAACGTGGACGTGGGACCCGGACGCGTGTGGATGCCTGGGGACTCCCGGGGCTGGATGCGGCTGCGTGTGGAGGGGAAGGCACGACCCACCCCGCACCTTCTTCCACACGTGGGCTATTGGCACGGCCGGGGTCTCCACGTAAGGGCGGGCACTGTGATCCACAGCGTGAGCCTCCTCCGCGGCCTAGGCAGACGGTTGCCTGAGTGGGCATCTGGGCCTAGGGGCCCGGGCCTTGCTGCCCAGGGGACCAGGCTCGGCTGCAGCGAGCCACCACACAAGCGGAGGTGTTGCCACAAAGTGGCCCAGACGAGGGCGCCGCCATGTTGGAGCCAGAGTGGACAGGGCCCGGCCTTTTTTCTTCTGCAAAGGGCGGAGGGAGAGGACCTGGGGGAAGGGCGCGTGGGCATTCGTGGTGCAACACTGCCATCAAGCGAAACTCGTTGGCCATCCCGTGAGCCCCGCGCTGTGGCTTCCCTGTGAGTGAAGTCCCAAGCGGGAGACGAGAGGGGTCCTCCCTCCAACCTCCCCCCCCCCCCCCAGCCTTCTCCCAGGCGCAGAGTTCCGGCGGGAGACCCGGGAGGCTCCAGAGAGACAGGTGGCGCGACAGAGCGCCAGAACCGGCTCCCCTGCGGGTCGGGCACGGGAAGCCAGGCCCGGGGACCCTGGTGGCCGCCATGTCTGGGCGGGACTGGAGGAGTCCCGGAAGCCGCCCCGAAGCGGCCAGGAGCACCCCGGGCCGGCCGGGGCAAGGGGCGCTGGGCCCTTGGCCCGTGAGCCCTTGGCCGCGTGTCCCTTCCGTTGGGAGCAAGAGCAGGATCGGCCCCGGCGGGGCCGGGGTGGAGAGGGCAGGTGGGGGCTAGAAGCCCTGCACGAGACAGGCACGGCAGGGCACGGCACGGGCACTGGGAGGGCTGCTGCCACTTGGCCTTGGGGGAGGAGGCGGGCCCCTGATGTCCCTGTGTCCCACCGAGAGGCTCAGGTGTGGGGCCCCGCCTACCCGGTGTCCAGGGGCCTCGAGAAGGTCTTGGGGGGGGGGTGGGGGGTGAGGAACGTGCAGGTGACTCCCGCGGGGTGTGGGGAGGAACGGAGTCCAGAAGCCAGGGCGAGCCAAAGTAGAAGTGGCGGCAGCCCCCTCTTCCTTCGCTCCGCCGCTGCACCCCTCTCCCCCCCAACGACCCGCCACGGCCTCCCAAACCCAGGTCTGGGCCCAGGAAGCGGCCGCCCGACACACACACACACACACACACACACACACACACACGGGGCAGCTGCAGTGCGAACGCCCGGGGATAACACGGTCTCTGGCGGGGGCTGCGCACCACCGATCTCGATCTCGCACTCAAGTGTCTGTCCAAGTGTCTGTCTCGGGAGTGCTCTACTCCCCACCCCACCCCCCCGACCCCGCCAGGCATCTGCAATCTGCATTGACACGGGTCACTCTCTGGGCCACCTGGTTCCAACGTCCCATGAGACTGCTGAGGGCAATGGCAACGAGTGGCCTTTGTGTCTGCGTCCGGATGCCACGCTTGCTTCGCAGCCGGTCACCAAAGGACCAGGGTGGAGAGCCTGCCAAAAGGACCGGGCACCCGTGGACTGCGGCCCCTTCTGTCCCGCCCGGGGACTCCCCACTTCACTCCCACGCCTCTCCTCCAGAGGAAGCCTGGATGGCCAACGAGTTCCGCTTGATGGCAGTATTGCACCACGAATGTCCACGCGCCCTTCCCCCAGGTCCTCTCCCTCCGCCCTTTGCCGAGGAAAAAAGGCCGGGCCCTGTCCACCCCCGGCTCCAACATGGCGGCTCTCAGGTCTCTGCCACCTGGGGGAGCACTCCGGCTCCTGAGGCTCCGGGGAGCGGAGCCTTGTCCCCTCTGGCTCCATGTAGCCCGCTTTCGGACCCAAAAGCAAACGCGAGGCCGGCGCATCGAGGCTCCCTGAGGTTCCCGGCGCTGGCCCTGGCCCTGACCCTGACCCTGACCCTTTCCGGGGCGCCACCGCGACCACTGGAGGCCTGCAGGAGGAGACCTCAGGAGACCCACTGGTCGTGGACCCAGCGCCCGGGCCACTCCTATCCAGCCAGTCGGTGCCCGACGGGGGCACACGCTCACCCGGGCATCCTCGGTCAGGACTCCCCGACAGGCCAGCCTGACGTGACCCCGAAGCCTCTAGCAGCCAGACGCCAAGGTCTGCGCCGGCCCCCGGGCAGGAGCCGTGCGGTCAACGCTGGCGTCCGCTTCCCGCGGCCAGAGGACGGACGGGTCCGAGGACCTGGCCCTTCACCCCCGGGGCACCCCCGCGATTCAGGCGCGGACGGTGGCACCCACGGGTCACTGGGGAGGGCGGCCTGGAGCCGCACCACAGACGCCAAAGCGGCCTCACGCTTGACCCAGGCTCCATCCCTGGACAGCTCCCACGGGAGCCAAGGCCAGGCATGGGCAGCACCCAGGTGTGCCCACGCTCTCCAGGACCCGTGCCTTTTCTGGCACGGCGGTCACAAGGCCAACGCACAGGGCCGGTGGTCTTCTCTCCCGTTCATCGGTCCATAACCTACGACCTACACCTGACCGCAGACCTCTCAAGGGCACCCTGACAACCCGCCTCTCGTGCCTGGGGCACATTCCAACCAGGAAGAACCAGACACACTCCCACCCTCCCTCGCTTGCTCACACACACACACACCCTCAACTCACACACACACCCTCAACTCACACCACAAGCGGGCTTGGAAACACTCTCAGGCAGACACACACACACACACACACACACACACACACACACACGCAGACTGACACGCCCACACCGTCCCGCAGTGAAAGTGGAGTTCGGCACAGCTGGACGTCATGCTTTTCGCCCTCAGGAGGTGGCCCACACACCCCGCAGCAAGAGCTTATAAAGGTGTACGGCGGACGTCTGTTTCTACCCCGGTCCGTGGGCCCAAGGCATAAAGGGACTCCTGACAACCACACGGACCCAGGTCACTTGCTCTCCTCCGGCGAGACACTTGTCCATCCTCAACCCTCGGGGAACGTTTTCGCTTTCTGCCCTGCAGACGGGAGCTGCCTGTTCTCCCAAGTCTGTGGCCCAGCACCTCGTTCTTCCTAGGCCAGCCAGTGGATGTAAGATTCCATCCCACCTGTGGAAAGCAGCCAGCCTCCTCCCCCCTCCCCCCACCCCGCCATATTCGTCTCCACGTCCCCAGAGTCCTTCCGGTCCCTTCCCGGGTGTCAGTTCTACCAACCCTGGCCGAACGACACCCGGGTGGACACAGACCCTGCTCGCTGGGGAGACTCATGCCCCCGAGGGCGAGGGCGAGGGCTGGGGCCTGGGGCTGGTGGGAGGGGAGAAAGAACACGCACCAGAGGGGCTCTGTTCTTTGACCTTGGAGCCAAGCGTTCCCTCAAAGGGACGCGTCGTCCCCAAGACAGCCCGGCACTGGCACTGGCGAGTCCGTGGTGCGATCGCACCGTCCAGGCACGCGGGCACGGACACGGGCCCACGCGAAGGGACCGGCGGCGGCGGCGGCAGCGGCGGCGGGCGGTCCGGGAAGGCCACGAACGTCCACGGCCCCTCCCGAGGCGGCCTGTGCCCGCACATTCTCTCCTGGCGCCCGCACACGAACCCTCGGCCGGCATCAAGTCCAAAAGGGTCATTCCGGGCACTCTGGGCTGCCGGGACATCCAAGCAGGCTCCCGGACAGTTAGTTGCCCCTCCAGTCCGGCTGGAAACCCAGCATCTCCATTCTCCACCGGCTGCCACCCTCCCGAGGGATTTCGTTCTGACCACAAACAAAGGTCCCGAGGACCCTCAAAGCGCAAGCAGGAGCCACGCAAGGCCACGAAAGAGACAGAGACACGCAGAGAGAGACGGGGGGGGGAGGAACGACCCGCACGGGGAAGGAAGGGTCCGGTCTCAAGAGACGCGAGCCGCCCCGATCGATCGTCGGGGACGGGGCCGCACCAAGGGAGGCTCACCCAGGTGCCCCCGAACCCGGGTGTTTGCTGTCAGGTCACCAAACAGAGGCCCCGGCACGGGCCCCCACGGCGCCCATCTCGGGAACCCTGACCGAGGGGGAGGGTGTGCGTGTGCACCCGGGACCGCTCCGCCCACAAGGACCTCATCCACCACAGTCGCCCCATCGAGGCCCACCTTTCCCCACTGGGTATCAACGGTAGCCCAGCGAAGCCCAGCGCAGCCCTGCTCCTCGGCCTCGGGGCCAGCGTGACCCGGTTCGCGTCCTCTGGGTAGGCACCCGAGAGCGCACGCAGGGCGCTCTGAGGTTCCGTGGACCCAACGTCCGTGGGTGCACCTGCTGGACCCGGGGCCCAAAGGACACCCGCCGGGACTCGGGCAAGGGGCGGGGGAACAAGGAGATCTCCAGGATGTCAACACCGTGTCCCTGGGGTTTGGCCAAAGAGGAGGTGAGGGGGCACAGCTTCTCGATCCCCACCCCCAAACTCCACCCCCACCCCCACCCCGCGCCCAAAGAGCCGTGCTGAGGTTGACTTGTGTGAGGAGAAGGGGACACAGGCTGCCTTCGGCCCTCGGTGCCTGTTGGCCAGAGTTGGGGGGTGCGGGGGCGGGGGGCGAGGAGGTGGTGGGGAGGAGGGGGGAACGTGGACGTGGGACCCGGACGCGTGTGGATGCCTGGGGACTCCCGGGGCTGGATGCGGCTGCGTGTGGAGGGGAAGGCACGACCCACCCCGCACCTTCTTCCACACGTGGGCTATTGGCACGGCCGGGGTCTCCACGTAAGGGCGGGCACTGTGATCCACAGCGTGAGCCTCCTCCGCGGCCTAGGCAGACGGTTGCCTGAGTGGGCATCTGGGCCTAGGGGCCCGGGCCTTGCTGCCCAGGGGACCAGGCTCGGCTGCAGGGAGCCACCACACAAGCGGAGGTGTTGCCACAAAGTGGCCCAGACGAGGGCGCCGCCATGTTGGAGCCAGAGTGGACAGGGCCCGGCCTTTTTTCTTCTGCAAAGGGCGGAGGGAGAGGACCTGGGGGAAGGGCGCGTGGGCATTCGTGGTGCAACACTGCCATCAAGCGAAACTCGTTGGCCATCCCGTGAGCCCCGCGCTGTGGCTTCCCTGTGAGTGAAGTCCCAAGCGGGAGACGAGAGGGGTCCTCCCTCCAACCTCCCCCCCCCCCCCAGCCTTCTCCCAGGCGCAGAGTTCCGGCGGGAGACCCGGGAGGCTCCAGAGAGACAGGTGGCGCGACAGAGCGCCAGAACCGGCTCCCCTGCGGGTCGGGCACGGGAAGCCAGGCCCGGGGACCCTGGTGGCCGCCATGTCTGGGCGGGACTGGAGGAGTCCCGGAAGCGCCCCGAAGCGGCCAGGAGCACCCCGGGCCGGCCGGGGCAAGGGGCGCTGGGCCCTTGGCCCGTGAGCCCTTGGCCGCGTGTCCCTTCCGTTGGGAGCAAGAGCAGGATCGGCCCCGCCGGGGCCGGGGTGGAGAGGGCAGGTGGGGGCTAGAAGCCCTGCACGAGACAGGCACGGCAGGGCACGGCACGGGCACTGGGAGGGCTGCTGCCACTTGGCCTTGGGGGAGGAGGCGGGCCCCTGATGTCCCTGTGTCCCACCGAGAGGCTCAGGTGTGGGGCCCCGCCTACCCGGTGTCCAGGGGCCTCGAGAAGGTCTTGGGGGGGGGGTGGGGGGTGAGGAACGTGCAGGTGACTCCCGCGGGGTGTGGGGAGGAACGGAGTCCAGAAGCCAGGGCGAGCCAAAGTAGAAGTGGCGGCAGCCCCCCTCTTCCTTCGCTCCGCCGCTGCACCCCCTCTCCCCCCCAACGACCCGCCACGGCCTCCCAAACCCAGGTCTGGGCCCAGGAAGCGGATGCCGCCCCGACACACACACACACACACACACACACACACACACACACACACACACACGGGGCAGCTGCAGTGCGAACGCCCGGGGATAACACGGTCTCTGGCGGGGGCTGCGCACCACCGATCTCGATCTCGCACTCAAGTGTCTGTCCAAGTGTCTGTCTCGGGAGTGCTCTACTCCCCACCCCACCCCCCCGACCCCGCCAGGCATCTGCAATCTGCATTGACACGGGTCACTCTCTGGGCCACCTGGTTCCAACGTCCCATGAGACTGCTGAGGGCAATGGCAACGAGTGGCCTTTGTGTCTGCGTCCGGATGCCACGCTTGCTTCGCAGCCGGTCACCAAAGGACCAGGGTGGAGAGCCTGCCAAAAGGACCGGGCACCCGTGGACTGCGGCCCCTTCTGTCCCGCCCGGGGACTCCCCACTTCACTCCCACGCCTCTCCTCCAGAGGAAGCCTGGATGGCCAACGAGTTCCGCTTGATGGCAGTATTGCACCACGAATGTCCACGCGCCCTTCCCCCAGGTCCTCTCCCTCCGCCCTTTGCCGAGGAAAAAAGGCCGGGCCCTGTCCACCCCCCGGCTCCAACATGGCGGCTCTCAGGTCTCTGCCACCTGGGGGAGCACTCCGGCTCCTGAGGCTCCGGGGAGCGGAGCCTTGTCCCCTCTGGCTCCATGTAGCCCGCTTTCGGACCCAAAAGCAAACGCGAGGCCGGCGCATCGAGGCTCCCTGAGGTTCCCGGCGCTGGCCCTGGCCCTGACCCTGACCCTGACCCTTTCCGGGGCGCCACCGCGACCACTGGAGGCCTGCAGGAGGAGACCTCAGGAGACCCACTGGTCGTGGACCCAGCGCCCGGGCCACTCCTATCCAGCCAGTCGGTGCCCGACGGGGGCACACGCTCACCCGGGCATCCTCGGTCAGGACTCCCCGACAGGCCAGCCTGACGTGACCCCGAAGCCTCTAGCAGCCAGACACCAAGGTCTGCGCCGGCCCCCGGGCAGGAGCCGTGCGGTCAACGCTGGCGTCCGCTTCCCGCGGCCAGAGGACGGACGGGTCCGAGGACCTGGCCCTTCACCCCCGGGGCACCCCCGCGATTCAGGCGCGGACGGTGGCACCCACGGGTCACTGGGGAGGGCGGCCTGGAGCCGCACCACAGACGCCAAAGCGGCCTCACGCTTGACCCAGGCTCCATCCCTGGACAGCTCCCACGGGAGCCAAGGCCAGGCATGGGCAGCACCCAGGTGTGCCCACGCTCTCCAGGACCCGTGCCTTTTCTGGCACGGCGGTCACAAGGCCAACGCACAGGGCCGGTGGTCTTCTCTCCCGTTCATCGGTCCATAACCTACGACCTACACCTGACCGCAGACCTCTCAAGGGCACCCTGACAACCCGCCTCTCGTGCCTGGGGCACATTCCAACCAGGAAGAACCAGACACACTCCCACCCTCCCTCGTTGCTCACACACACACACACCCTCAACTCACACACACACCCTCAACTCACACCACAAGCGGGCTTGGAAACACTCTCAGGCAGACACACACACACACACACACACACACACACACACACACACACACACGCAGACTGACACGCCCACACCGTCCCGCAGTGAAAGTGGAGTTCGGCACAGCTGGACGTCATGCTTTTCGCCCTCAGGAGGTGGCCCACACACCCCGCAGCAAGAGCTTATAAAGGTGTACGGCGGACGTCTGTTTCTACCCCGGTCCGTGGGCCCAAGGGCATAAAGGGACTCCTGACAACCACACGGACCCAGGTCACTTGCTCTCCTCCGGCGAGACACTTGTCCATCCTCAACCCTCGGGGAACGTTTTCGCTTTCTGCCCTGCAGACGGGAGCTGCCTGTTCTCCCAAGTCTGTGGCCCAGCACCTCGTTCTTCCTAGGCCAGCCAGTGGATGTAAGATTCCATCCCACCTGTGGAAAGCAGCCAGCCTCCTCCCCCCTCCCCCCACCCCGCCATATTCGTCTCCACGTCCCCAGAGTCCTTCCGGTCCCTTCCCGGGTGTCAGTTCTACCAACCCTGGCCGAACGACACCCGGGTGGACACAGACCCTGCTCGCTGGGGAGACTCATGCCCCGAGGGCGAGGGCGAGGGCTGGGGCCTGGGGCTGGTGGGAGGGGAGAAAGAACACGCACCAGAGGGGCTCTGTTCTTTGACCTTGGAGCCAAGCGTTCCCTCAAAGGGACGCGTCGTCCCCAAGACAGCCCGGCACTGGCACTGGCGAGTCCGTGGTGCGATCGCACCGTC
>NW_026526843.1:30062985-30154693 GCF_024362965.1 Panthera pardus | reverse complement strand
TTTCCAGTGTCCCCCTGACCCCTGCAGGGGGAAAATACGACCCGAGCCCATCAGTTTTCTGAGCTTTACTCCCGTCCGTTGGAGTCAGAAGAGCCCAGGGGACCCATGAATCAGATAAACCTTCCGATACTCTTTTAAATCTCCTCGATTGTAGGAACATGACAATAAACCCTTATGATCCCGAGGGAAATAAAGGGAGCCCTTCCAAGGTCTTCTTGTTTTTAACAAAATAAGGACCTACTATCCAACTGGACACTATTCTCCATGTAAGGCACTAAGCGTGCCCTTTACGTATGTTATCTAACCTAATTCTTTTTTTTTTTTTTTAAGTTCATTTATTTATTTTCGAGAGAGACAGCACGAGTTGCGGAGGGGAGCAAAGAGAGAGGGAGGGAGAGAGAATCCCAAGCAGGCTCTGTGCAGAGCCCGACGCAGGGCTCGAAGTCACCCACCGTGAGATGGTGACCTGAGCTGAGATCAAGGGTCGGACGCTTAACCGACTCAGCCCCCCAGGGGCCCCATCTAACCTAATTCTGACAACAACCCGAGGGCAGAGGTGTTATAAGTGGGCCCACGCGCAGAGAGGTTTAATGACTTGCCCAAGGCCACACGGCTGATATGAAGCAGCGCCAAGGTTCAGAACCAGGGCTGTGGAACCCAGAGATGCACGCTCTACGCCACTGTGCCTGCATTTCTCGAAGCGGGAGCGGCTTCCCAGGCCCCGCCCGACACCTGTTGACTCAGAATCCTGAAGGGTGCGCCCCGGGATGCAAACGCTTAACACCAACTACCCTGGTGTGTGTGTGGTGGGGGAGGGGGGTCCTGGAGCACTGGGATGCTCCGGGGCCTGGTTGACACTGTGCTGCCTCCTGAGTGTGGCCTAGGGCACGGGCTGGGATGCTGAGGCCTGCGTGTCAGATCTCACGCTACTCAGCAATCTTCCCTGCACACCTGCCGCCCAGGACCGGTGACTGAATGTCAGGGCTATTTTAGGCGGACCCTTCACCTGCACCATGGACTCAAAGCCTCTCCGGGCTCATATCTGAGAACTTGAGACCTCTGGTTCTTCCCCTTCCTCCTCCCAAGGAACATACACGCGGAGGCCCACGGTCTCTTGGTGGCCCCTTCGCAAAATGCTCACACGCACACACACACACACACACACACACGCCTTTGCATATTTTCAGGAAGCACATAGATCATCGAAGGCTCCTTTATGAACTGCCTGCCCAATCAGCCCAAGGAGCCCCTGTCGCAGAAGCTTCTGACCTAGAAATCTGGACAGAGACTAGGTCCCGTGGTTGTCTTTTTTTCTAATCCCCTCTGTTAGAGATACACCCCAGAGTGTTGTAGGCAAAATGATATGTTGTCTGGGATTTGTTTTTAAATACTCCCCGGGGGCGCCTGGGTGGCTCAGTCGGTTGAGCGCCTGACCCTTGGTTTCAGCTCAGGTCACGATCTCACAGTTCGTGAGTTCGAGCCCCACGTCGGGCTCTGCACTGACCATGCTGGAGCCTGCTTGGGATTCTGTCTCTCCCTTGCTCTCTGCCCCTCCCCTGCTCACGCACTCTCTCTCTCTCAAAATAAATAAACATTAAAAAAATAATAAAATACTCTCAGTTATGGAGGGTTATGGGGCATGGGGAGCAGTAGGATAGATAGAGGATTGGCCATGAATTGTTCACCGTTGAAGCTGTGAGGGGGGTAGACGGGGGTTCCCTCTACTGTTCTCTCTGCTTCTGTATGTGTTTTTAAGTGTCCATAATAAAAAGCTGGAGACGATTAGGTTGAATTACACGTTGTGTGAATCATATGTCAATAAAGCTGTTTATTTTTTATTTTTTTATTTTTTTTTTTAAGTTTATTTATTTTTGAGACAGAGAGAGACAGAGCATGAATGGGGGAGGGGCAGAGAGAGAGGGAGACACAGAATCGGAAGCAGGCTCCAGGCTCTGAGCCATCAGCCCAGAGCCCGACGCGGGGCTCGAACTCACAGAGCACGAGATCGTGACCTGAGCCGAAGTCGGACGCTTAACCGACTGAGCCACCCAGGCGCCCCAAAGCTGTTTATTTTTTAAATTAACCTCCTGTTCTGGACCTGCCAATGGACACACTAAAGGCCAAGAGAGAATCGTGTCCTTTCCAGAGCGTTCTTGCTTGCGGTCACGGCAACAGGTAGTCCCAACGTCTTGGCCTTGCTAAGGTGACGGGAACCCCTCTAAGCAGGTCTCACTGGAGGGTTGACAAGACCAGTTGTTGAATATGAAGGACCACAAGCCACAGGCCTAATTGCCTCTAATGATAGGCATCAGTCTGCTGCTGCTGAGCCCAATAGTGATAACTATCCCCGACCATCCACATTCAGAGCACTGTACGAAAAGAAACTACGCTGGCAGGAACCCACACTCTCTCTCAAGAGGCCACGAAACGTAGCAGACATCCCACATCTAAGTCCCTGCTGACTAAAGCCCGGCAGAAGCCAGAAGGTGCTTGAATGGATTTTGAAAAGCACAGGCCTTGTTTCATGTGTATTTAGTTCGAGAGCGCGAGGTCACATCCTGAGCTGAACTCGAGAGTCGGGACGCTTAACCGACCGAGCCACCCAGGCGCCCCTAAAAATGAACGCTTCTTAAAGCTAGCAACTGGCGGCGAGTTTTACGAACAAGACCGACACCGAAATAATCACCCACGGGTTTGCCATGGAGGAGGCGGTGGGGGTGGGGGGTAAGGAGTGGCATCAGGGCTTACAGGCAGACATCTGCAAAGTCCCCTCATCTCCCTTCATGGGGTGGAGCCTAAAGAGGCCTTCTCCCGTGCGCCCCCCGCCCCCCCCAAACACTGTAGCCCTTGCTCGGGGAAGTGACTAAACCGCGGAGATCTGCGGAGATGGCCCTCTTTTACAGCACGTGTCCCTCCACCTCTATAGCTTCTCCGCAAAACAGAGCTGACAGCGGTCCCCACCTCGGAGGGTTGACATGAAGTTTCCCCGAGCCTGTCTAGGGAAAGCCCCCGGGGACAGGGCCGGAGCACAGAGTGAGCCCTGGGTAGAAGTTAGTTAATTCTCGTTCATGGTGTTTTCTTTGGCCGGCCACACTACCGGCCCAGCCATTCCTTGGCTAGAGTGGCGTGACAGCCGCTGTGACTCAAACACCTTTTCCTTGCGTTGTTTCATCCGGACGAGCGCTAGGCCGGGGGGGGGGGGGGGGGGGGGGGGGGGGGGACTCGATCCCATGACCCTGGGATCACGACCTGAGCCGAAATCAAGACTCTGATGCTCAACCGACTGAGCCACCCAGGCGCCCCTCTTTAAACACTCTTTCTAGGGGCACCTGGGTGGCTCAGGCGGTTGAGGGTCCGACTTCGGCTGAGGTCATGATCTCGCGGTCCGTGAGTTCCAGCCCCACATCGGGCTCTGGGCTGACAGCACAGAGCCCGGAACCTGTTTCGAATTCTGTGTCTCCCTCTCTCTCTCTCTGCTCCTTCCCCACTCATGTTTTCTCTCTCTCTCTCTCTCAAAGGAATAAACGTGAAAAAAAAAATTTCAAACACCCTTTCTATCCAGAAGGGCATCAAGGCAGTTTTCACCAACCCGACCTTCAAAACTGGCGGAGAAGCCCTGTCATCTGCTTTGAAAGATCCACCCTGCTGCTTATTTTGATGTCCCCTGCGTGGCACTTAATAAGGGTGATACCCTGACAGACAAGACCATAGGAGACTCCCCATAACTCCTAGTAAATACACACCGTGGAGCAGTTGACTTCTCCCTAAATAGAATCTCGGGTGTCCCTTGGATGAATGTTTAAAAACAAAAACAGGGGCGCCTGGGTGGCTCAGTCGGTTAAGCGTCCGACTTCGGCTCAGGTCATGATCTCGCGGTCCGTGGGTTCGAGCCCCGCGTCCGGCTCTGTGCTGACAGCTCGGAGCCTGGAGCCTGTTTCCGATTCTGTGTCCCTCTCTCTCTGACCCTCCCCTGTTCATGCTGTCTCTCTCTCTGTCTCAAAAACAAATAAATGTTAAAAAAAAAAAAAAAAAAAAACACCCTTCTTTAGTGGCTGTAACAAAAACCATAAGGAGAGAGTAAGCACCCTGCTCGGCGCGAGGCCAGCTACACAACAAAACAGACCCCGCTGCCTGCCGTTGCCCACCGCCACCTCCCTCCGGGACCCTGGACACCACATCTGCAAAGAGCCACAGGCTCTGGGGGCCTGGCGAGCAGGGGCTGACAGATGACAAACTGTGTGCGGCTCGAAGTCCAAGGAGCCCTATTAGCATCTCTCCAACAATAGACCTTCTGGGTGACACTGGCCTCGTTGTCCTCCTGGTCCCCTTGTTCTGCCCGGGAGCCGGGTTTTCAGGGGCAGGCTCCGGCTGTCTTTGACGTAAGGCTCGCTTGTGAAAAGCCACAACGGGAAATCGTGGCATATGCACTCCGGGCCCTGCTCACAGAGGGTGTTACTGCAGGGACACTCAGCGCCTCTGCCACGTGACCGCTGCAGGAGCAGAGCGGTCATTCCACGGAGCCACTCGGCCACCAGCCTACTGTCTGCCTCGCGGCCCAGTGCCCCCAGACCCCCTTTCATATCCCTGCCTCTCTCCCCGAGCCCGAGGCCGGGTTCCAAAGCGATAGACACATCACGTGGGGTGGGACCGGGAGCCCATGTGTTAGCAAAGCAGCTCGTTCCTCTGGGCAACGTGGATCCAGCTATGAACGTGGGGGTCACGAGGGAGGGCACAGAGCTGGGCCAGAGATGCGACAAAGCCCACTTGTCCTTAGGCACGCGCAGCTCGTGTGCTCTGTGCGTCACTGTGGTGGATTTCAAAACAACTATGCTTGGGGCGCCTGGGGGGCTCAGTCGGTTAAGCATCTGACTTTGGCTGTGGTCACGATCTCACAGTTCTTGAGTTCGAGCCCCGCGTCGGGCTCTGTACTGACAGCTCAGACCCTGGAGCCTGCTTTGGATTCTGTGTCTCCCTCTCGCTCTGCCCCTCGCTCACTCTCTCTCTCTCTCCCTCACTCTCTCTCTCAAAAGTAATTAAACGTAAAAAAAAAATTTATTTATCGTTTTAATTTTTTTTTAACTTTTATTTATTTTTGAGACAGAGAGAGAGAGAGCATGAACAGGGGAGGGGCAGAGAGACAAGGAGACACAGAATCAGAAGCAGGCTCCAGGCTCTGAGCCATCAGCCCAGAGCCCGACGCGCGGGGCTCGAACCCACGGACCGCGAGATCGTGACCTGAGCCGAAGTCGGACGCTTAACCGACTGAGCCACCCAGGCGCCCCTAAAAAATTTTTTTTTAAATATTTCAATTGCTAGACCTGGACCTCGATGAATGGAAACCGTCTTGACCAGCAACCTCAAATAACCAGCAGCCTTGTCCTGCCTTGTCCCAACCCCTTATAGGGAAATGAGCCACATGACAAGATAGTGGGGAAAATTTTTAAGTGGGGAACGTTTGGAGCCCACCCCCATTCAGCCCGGTCTCCTCCTTCTCTACCTCTGGTTCTTGGCCATGGCTGTCAACCTTCCATGGGCGTCAGGATCGCCTGGGCACTTGTTTAACAGGTAGAGTCCCGGGGTCGCCTCCAGTCACTCCAACTGGGTAGTCAGCTGATATTCAGGGAACACATACTCTGTGCCAGGCACTACTGTAGGCATTAGAGATCCAACAGTGAACAAGACAGAGCCCCCGTCCCTGGATGCTTACAATTTGACGGATGGGATCGGCAAGGAAGAAAGAAGCTAACTGCAAATACCCACAAGTGCTAGGAAGTACAACCCCATGGATGTGATACGGAGAGGCCAGGGTGTGGTTGTGATTTTAGAGAGCATGGCCAAGGCTGGCGTCTCTGAGAAGGTGACATTTGCCTGAGGCCTGACGGAACAGAAGGAGCCGGCCATGGGAAGGGTGTTATATCCGAAGGAAGACCGAGTGCAGAGACCCTGACTGAATGAGTCAGTGCTCGATTCGCTCAAGGGCAGAAGGGCAGACAGACAGAAGGCCTAGACAGTCATTTTCCATAGATCTTAGAGACGGGCCAAGAAGGGGAGCCTGGGTGGCTCAGTTCGGCTCTTGGTTTCAGCTCACGTCATGATCTCACGGTTTGTTGGTTGGAGCCCCGCATCGGGCTCTGCACTGACACACAGAGCCTGCTTGGGATTCTCTGTCTCCCTCTCTCTGCCGTCCCCCACTCGCTCTCTCTCTCTCTCCCTCAACATAAGTAAATAAACATTTAAGGAAGAAAGAAGAAAGAAAGAAAGAAAGAAAGAAAGAAAGAAAGAAAGAAAGAAAGAAAAGGGCCAAGAAGCTACATTTTTAACAACTCTCCCCCCACCCCGGGTGATTCTGAGGCGTGGGCCCGGCTGAGAACCCCAGACTACACTGTCATTCAGAAGCCCGACCCCAGGGCCCGCACCGGGCTCGCAGGTCAGCAGGCCCGTGTTAAGCATTGTTCAGAATGCCTTGTGAGAACCTTCCACTCTCTGAGCAGCGTTGTCCAGAGTAATCTCTGCATTCGGAGGCAGGGGCTCAGTCTCACCTCGGGGCCCTGTGGGCTCAGGGGAAGGAAGACCGGTTGAAGGGGCCAAACTCACACTTGGAAGCAACCAGCCATGGCCACAGCCCCTGGCTCCCTGGAAGGCCCACATGCCAATTCTTTGGTGCCCGGTGCCGCCCACAGGCTGCTGGGAATGTGGCCGACTCACTCAGGTATCCCGGCCAAGGCTGCCGGGGGGGGGGGGGGCCTCCCCAAGCCATCTGAAGCCCCAGCATGGTCCAGCTGGGTATGTGGGGTCAAGGCCATGTTTGGGGGCCTCCCACCTGCCCCTTTATGCATCGCTCTCAACACCTCTTACCTCAGGCAGGCAGGACCATCCGGATGACTTAAACTGGACTCACGATGGTCCCTGGTCCAGAAGCAGGCCCACCATACCTAGGCGGGGCTATAAATCTGTATCCCAGATCTCTTCCTCTCCCTCCTGCCTCCCTTACCAAACAAAACCTTCCGCGGTGGCTTCTTTTTGGTTTTGTTTTTATTTTTTAAATGTTTATTTATTTTTGAGAGAGAAACAGAGACCGAGAGCACGGGGGCGGGGGGGGGGTGGTGGAGGGTGGGACAGGGGGTAGGGAACAGAATCTGAAAGCAGGCTCCAGGCTCCTTGCTGTCAACACACAGCCGGATGCGGATGCGGGGCTCGAGCTCACGAAGGAGGGATCATGACCTGAGCTGAAGTCAGCCGCTCAACCGACTGAGCCACCCAGGCGCCCCCTTGTGGTGGCTTCTACTTCCGGGGAGATGAACTGGATGCACTTTTCTCCTCTCCTCCCATCCCTCTCTGAAAGAGCCTGTCAAGAGGATGAAGAGACAAGCTACTGGCTGGGAGAACATATTTACAAACCACATATCCAACACAGGACAAGTATCTAGAACACATGAAGAACTCTCAAGCCCAACTGCAGGAAAACACACAGCCCAATTAGGAAACGGTCAAATAACACGAACAGACATTTCAGCAAAGAGGATGTACAGATGGCCACTAAGAACTTTGAAAACACGTTCAGCGTACAGATCTTTTCCCTCTTTGGTGGGGTTTATCCCTAGGTACCTTAATGGCTTTTGTTGCAATTGTAAAGGGGGTCGATTCCTTGATTTCTCTTTCTGCTGCCTCATTATTGGTGTGTAGAAATGCCGCCAATTTCTGTGCGTTCTGATTTTCTATCCTGCGACTTTGCTGAATTCATGGATCAGTTCTAGCAGCTTTTTGATGGAGGCTTTCGCGTTTTCCACGTGGAGTATCGTGTCGTCTGTGAACAGTGAAAGTTTGGCTTCGTCTTTGCCGATTGGTTTACCTTTTTTTTTTTTTTTAAATTTTTTTTTAACGTTTTATTTATTTTTGAGACAGAGAGAGACAGAGCATGAACAGGGGAGGGGCAGAGAGAGAGGGAGACACAGAATCGGAAGTAGGCTCCAGGCTCCGAGCCATCAGCCCAGAGCCCGACGCGGGGCTCGAACTCACGGACCGCGAGATCGTGACCCGAGCCGAAGTCGGACGCCCAACCGACTGAGCCACCCAGGCGCCCCTAGTTTACCTTTTATTTCTTTTTGCGGTCTGCCGAGGCTAGCACTCCCGGGACTGTGCCGAACAACAGTGGTGAGAGTGGACATCCCTGCCATGTTCCTGTCCTGTCCTTAGGGGGAAACTCTGTTTTTCCCCATCGAGAATGACATTAGCTGTGGCTCTTTCACATACGGTCTTTACGGTGTTGAGGTGTGATCCTTCTATCCCTACTTTGTTGAGGGTTTTTATCAAGAAAGGATGCTGTATTTTGTCAAAGGCTTTTTCTGCACCCATTGAGAGGATCGCATGGTTTTTCTCCTTTCTTTTACGAATGTGATGTATCACGCTGATTGATTCGCGAATATTTAACCAGCCAGGAGCCCAGGAGCAGTAAATCCCACTTGATCACGGTGAATAATTCTTGTGACGTACTGTTGAATTTGATTCGCTAGTATCTTGTCAAGAATTTTTGACAGGGATATTGGCCCGTAGTTCTCCTTTGTAGCGAGGTCTTTGTCTGGCTATGGAATCAAGGTAATGCCGGCAGTCATTTGCACTATTAAGTATTTATCCAAAGGATACAAAACTGCAGACTCAAAGGGCACATGATTTATATATATTATATATGTATTTGCATATATATAATGCAATATTACTCAGTGATCAGAAAGACTGAAATCTTGCCCTTTGCAACAACGTGGATGGAATTAGAATGCATTAAGCTAAGCAAAATAAGTCAGTCAAAGACAGAAACCATATGATTTCACTCAGACGTGGACTTTAAGAGACAAAACAGATGAACATAGGGGAAGGGAAGGAAAAATAAGATAAAGAGAGAGGGGGAGGCAAACCGTAAGAGACTCTTTGTTTTAATTTTTTAAAATTTTTTATTAAGTTTCTTTATTTTGAGGGAGACGGTGAGCATGCAAATGGGGGAGGGGCAGAGAGAGAGAGAGAATCCCAAGCAGGCTCCGTGCTCAGCACAGAGCCCCATGCGGGGCTCGATCCCACGAACCTCATGATCATGAACTGAGCTGAGACCAAGAGTCGGACACTTAACCGTCTGAGCCACCCAGGCACCTCCCATAACAGATTCTTAAATACAGAGAACAAACTGAGGGTTGACGGAGAGAGGTGGGTGGGGGGATGGGCTAAATGGGTGACGGGCATTAAGGAGGGCACTTGTTGGGATGAGCACTGGGTGTCATATGTAAGAGATGAATCACTGGGTTCTACTCCTGAAACCAAGACTACACTGTACGTTAACTAACTGGAATTTAAAGAAATAAACTGCACTCTTAAAGAAAATGTTCAATATCACTGGCCATTAGGAAAATGAAACCTAAAACCACAATACCTATCAGAAAGGTCAAAACAAACAACAAAATGGGGCACCTGGCTGGCTCAGTCCATAGAGCATGGGACTCTCGATGTTGGGGTTGTGAGTTTGAGCCCCACATTGGGGGTAGAATTTACTTTTAAAAAAATAGCCACAGCACCCCACATGCTGGTGAGGATTTAGAGAAACTGAATCACTCCTATGTTACTGGTGGGGTTGTAAAATGGCACAGCCACTCTGGAAAGCAGTTTGAACAGCTTCTTCAAAAAATAAACACACAGCTACCGGACGATCCGGCAGTGACACTCTTGGGCATGTATCCCGGAGAAATAAAAACTTACGTTCACACAAACACCTGTCAGCGAATGTTCGTAGCATCTCTATTCCTAAAAGCCAAAAGCCAGAATGGGCCCAGGTGTCCCCCAGCAGGTTAAGCCCACAGTGATGCATCCATACCATGGAAAACCACTCAGCAACAAAAAGGGATCAAGTCGACACATGAAACAGCCCGGATGAACTTCCAGAGAACTCTGTCGAGTGAAAAAAGCCAAAAGGTGCGGACTCTATGATTCTACTCGGAGAACATTCTTGAAATGAAGAACAGATTAGTGATCGCCAAAGTTGAGGAGGTTTGAGGTGGCAAGGAAGTGGGTGTGGCTATAAAAAGAGCACAGAAGGGATCCCTGTGGCGACGGGAACGTTCTATGCCTTGACGGTGCTGATGTCCACAGCCTGGTAGTGACAGCATTCTATAGTTTTGCAAGATGCCACCGTTGGGAGAAGCAGGATCAAAGGTATATGGAACCTCTCTGTGCTATTTCGTACAACTGCGCATGAACCTGGGTCAAAATAAAAGGTTTAGCTGAAAAAGAGAAGACCTTTCTGGGGCGCCTGGGTGGTTCAGTCGGTTGAGTGTTGACTCTCGGGCTCGGCTCAGGTCGTGATCTCACAGCCCGTGAGTTCGAGCCCTACGCTGGGCTCCACGGTCCCCCTCTCTCTCTGTCCCTCCACCTCTTGAGCTCGTTCTCACAAAAATAAATAAATAAACATTAAAAAAAAAAGTCCTTTCTCTTCCTCTGTTTATCCCCTTCTCTTGGGCCCTGCTCTAATAATCCATGAGGAGATGCTAATGGGTAGTAAAGGGACCGATATTGTCCCCAGTTCCTACCTATCTCAACGGGGAGGTGGGGGGGGGGGGGTCCTGGCAATCACAAAAAGGTAACTCTTTACAGAAGAAATTGCCTTGAATTTAAAATCAGGTTACCTTGGGGCCTGGTCTGAAAATGCTTTGTGACCTCAGGCAAATGGCTTGGCCTCTCTGAGATTCCGTTTCATCACCTGTAAACAGATTTTTGAAGATTAAACGAAAAAATGAAAACACATGGTAAATTGTAAAGCAGCCCCCCAAACACGGTCTTTTTCCTCGCCTTCCTCCTTTCCTGTCCTTATTACTTCCAGTTAGAGGAAGGGACTGTGTGCCCTAGGTCTCCTTGTATTCCCATGACTTAGCCCAAGTCCCTGCCCAGGAGGCACTTAGGAAGTGCTTGTTAATGCTAATAATGGCAGAGTGTTTAAACCAGGGGTTAGCTCTAATGGGGGAAGAAGGAAGGTTCTGCCCCCAGCGGGACACAGGTCTTGGCTGTGTCTTTGGCTGAGACTCTGAAGAACACTTGTTCGCACCCCCTGGGAATAGCTCCCTGCCCTGGGAATCGTTGCACCAGAGACATCATGGGCCGGAGAGGCAGGGCTCATGGGACAGACCAGCTGCCAGGTTGGGGGACCAGGGAGGACTGGAGAGAAGACAAGCTCGTCACTCGGACCAAGAACTTCCCTACCCGTCACCACCTTCAGTCCCCACCACCCTCCTGAGGCAGGCAGAGCGGGGGGGGGGGGGCAGCCCCGTCCTCCACGGGCAAACCCTGAAGGGAGACAGGGCTGAGGCCTGCCCCAGGTTCGCCGGGCCCATGAGTCAGCGGCACGGCCGGGCCCAGACCCAGGAGCCAGAGATGTTCCACAGCAGGGATGGTGTCCAAATGGAAAAACTAAGCCACAGAAAACACAGCTCTTCCCTGCCCGGACCTGGAGCCTCTCCTGAGGGACTTGCGGCCAAGGTCGCCGGGCCTTTCCACCCAACTTCCTTTCTGAAGGAGCTGCTGTCCCAGCAGGCCGGGCAGGGTGCTGCCCTGGGAGACGGCTTCCCTCCCTTTCGGCCTGGAGCTTTCAGTGACCTATTTAAAGACAGAGCAACCAGTTTGGGGTTTGGGTCTCCCCGGGTGCCTCTCCCACGTGGCTCCCTGGGGCCTTCCTAGGCTCCTCTTCCAGCTTATCCTCGGTGGTGACAGCTGAGGGTGGGGTAGGGCGGGCACTGTTCTTCTTACCTGTCCCTGAGAGCCCAGAGTGTCCTTGGAAACTCACTCAGAGGCTGAGGAGAACAAGCCAGGGCCTTTCCAGAACCCAGGCTGAGGAGGGGATGGCAGTCCTACGCGGCCCCACCCTGTCCCCCCAGGCTGGATGCTTTCCCCCAAGGGCCCCTTCTCCCCACTGCCACCCCCACCCGGTCTCTGAGAAGACAAGCTGCTTGGAGTCTTCATTTGCAGGAAAGCAGAGAGCGCTCCGGCCTGGGGAAGGTTCGAATGGGGGCGGGGGGGGGGGGGGTGGGCGGTGAGGACTTTGCAGCCAGCCCTTACTGAATAGCCCCCCTGTGCCTGGCCCCACGCCGTGTCCCCAGGGCCACTGCTCCCACCCTCGGGGTTGCCAGTCAGTCTGGGATGAGGGGCCAGAGGGCCCGGGCAAGGTGCAAGGCAGGCAGGACGTATGAGGACGAGGACACAGGCTCAGGCCAGCCAGTCGGCCTCCAGGCAACTCGCGGAACCTTTGGCAACTCGCCTAACCATTCGTTTGCTCATTCCTTCGTTCACTGGCTGCCCATTCCTTCACTTCATGAATATTTATCAGGTGCCTGTTATGTGCTGGGCGACCCGGCAGGCTCTGAGCCTTCCGGAGCTTCCGGCCTAAGTGGGAGGAGGGGGACAGGGGGACCCGAGGGGGCTCCCTTAGATAGGGTGGTTAAAAGAGGCCTCTCATTGCCATGAGGCCGCACCCTCCTTCTTAAAGACCCACAGATGCTTTCCAGTTAGTGCTGCCAAACCTGAAACCTAAGTGTCCTGAAGAAACTGCCAACATTCTGCAAACATGTAAGACTCAAAAATGGGTCCCTAGCACCTCATAAAAACCTTCTCCCTTCGCAGGGCCTCTCACCCGTGAAGGAAGCTTTGAAGAGGGAACCGAGGAGCCTGAGAGCTCGCAGTGAGGCCTCCTGAACACCCAGCTGTAGATTCGGCAATCCCTCCCCCCTCCACCCCCTCCACGGGGTTCCAGAAGTTCCTCCCCGTCTTTTAAAGCGACAGTCAGTAACTTAGGCCCAGTTGGTTCTCCCTCCCTTCGTTTGCGCGCTGCACAGGAATCTGTGGCGCAGCCGCAAAGAGCTGCTGCGGCTTCTCCGGCAGCTGGAGACCCGACGGCCAACTAGACGGCCATGGGCCCTTGGGGGAGCTCACAGTCCGATCAGCGGAAGCGACAGAGATTCATTCATTTCACGCATAACTAATTAACTACAGTTACGCTAAATGCTTTGAAGGAGACTAATGGGAAGGCCCTCACTCAAGGCAGGGGTCAGGGAAGGCTTTCCTGAAAAGGTGAAACCCAAAGGGTGAGCAGGATTTGGCTGGGCTGAGAGGCGGGAAGGGAGGAAGCGTTGTCTTGTGGGGGACACGACAAGTGAAGGCTGGGGCGGGGGGCACGCAGGGTGGTGCTTTCCACAAACACAAAGCGGGGCCTGGTGAAGTAAGGAGAATGAGACTCAAGGTGAATTCTGGGAGATAGGCAAGGAGGGGCCAGACAGGCAGGGCCTCACAGGCCGTGAGAAGCATTCGGTTGCAGCCTTAGAACCTTGAGGAGCCACGGAAGGGCTCCTGACAGGGGACAGACGGAATCAGGTTTGCATTGGCTTTGGCGGGGGGTGGGGGGGAGCAGCCAAGAGTGGATGTGGGGAGGACACTTGGAAAGCTGCTTACAGTCATTCGGGTGGGAAGCAAAGTCAGAAGCCTCGATCCATATGGTGCGGGGAAGATGGAAGGCAGCGCAAGAGTCTAGACGCTTGGGGGAAGTGCAATCCCCAGGCCATTTTGGTGGGTTGGCCATGGGGCTTCAGGGAAGGGAGGATTCGCCCCCATTCTCTAGAGTGGCAGGTGAGAACACGTCAGAGAAAATCTCCAGAATCAAGGGCCTGAGGGAATTCTTAAACTAGATACCAAAGCACCACCCATAAATGAAAGAGGAAATCAAACTACGAATGCACTCAGTGACTTGGATGGCCATCAAGGGCATTATGCTGTGGGGGAAAAGCCAACCTCTAAAGGCCACATACTGTACGATTCCATTTATGTAACATTCTCGAAGTGACAAAATTATAGAGACTGGAGAACAGATTAGTAGTTTCCAGGGGTGAAGGATGGAGGGCGGGGAACTATACAAGGGTAGCTTGGGGGAGAATTCCTGTGGTATCTTGGTCGCGATGGTGGTTACACATGTGGTAAAATGACACAGAACTACACGCGCGCGCGCACGCGCGCGCGCACACACACACACACACACACACACACACACACATCGTACCAGCGCCGGTTTCCTGGTTTTGACATTGTGCTGTAGTAATAGGAGATTTAGCCACTGGGGCAAACTAAGCAAAGAATACACAAGAACTCCCTGTGCTATCTTCACAACTTCCTGTGACTCTGTCCTTCAAAAAATGTTTACAGTTGGCGAAGAAAAAGAGACAAGACATGGTGTGTGGCTTGTAGAACGCAGCGGATGAAACGTAGCTACTATTAAAACCAGAGGTTGCCCCCTGTTTTCAAGGACCCTCTAAGTCAGCCCTGTGGCAGGGAAATAAAAAGGCATGAGGCTGTGGTGACATTCTGAGCTGGGGGGACTTAGGCTGTGTTAAAGAGAGGGGGCAGAAGGAGGACAGAGAGGTGAAAGGAATCCATAAGGGCTTTTTTTATTGTTTTTAAATTTTTTATCGTTTTTTATTGTTTTTAATGTTTATTTTATTTATTTTTTAAATTTCTTAATGTTTATTTCTTTTTTTTAATTTTCTTAACGTTTAGAGACGGAGCATGAGTGGTGGAGGGGAAGAGAGAGAGGGAGACACAGAATCGGAAGCAGGCTCCAGGCTCCGAGCTGTCAGCACCGAGCCCGACGCGGGGCTCGAACGCACGGACTGCGAGATCGTGACCTGAGCCGAAGTCGGACGCTTAACCGACTGAGCCACCCAGGCACCCCTTATTTATTTGGAGAGAGAGAGAGAGAGAGAGAGAGAGAGAGAGAGATCACGCACATGTACGTGCACACACAGGAGGGACAGAGAAAGAGGGAGAGAGAATCCCAAGCAGGCTCCGCGCTATCAGCAAAGAAGCTGACTCAGGGTTCAAACTCATTAACTGGACCATGAGATCATGACCTGAGCCGAAATCAAGAGTTGGAGGCTCAACCAACTGAGCCACCTGGGTGCCCCTAAGGGCTTTTTTTTTTTTTAAATCAAAAGTACAAATTAGGCAAATTACAAGGTGAGATTACAGAAGGGGTCCCCTTAAAAGTCCTTGAAACACCAGCCTGCATTTATGAATTTGTTTACAGAATAGTAACTTTTTAACGAAAGTCTTAGGAGCAAAGATCAGGGACATCTTAGCCGGAAAGCTTGGAACTCCCACTGGCAGCTTGTCAGTGGCAATGACCGTGTCCTACTAGGACCATGTTACTTTAATAACTCTTTCTGACCAAAACTCACTTTTTTCGCGTGTGTACAGTAGGCTGGGATTCGGAGGGCACTGCGGTGAATCTTCCCCATCCAGTTCTTTCCTATCCACTGATTGGTACTTATTTCGCCCTTAGGGATTTATTCCTTCTGCTTAAACCAGACTCCCTGTTACAACCTCAATCTTAGCTAAGAGTAGATTCTCAATGAGGGGAGACCACGCCAGCTCTTGGCTAAGGGAAGGAGGGAACAGAGGATATGGGTAAGGAGGGAGAGAAGACTTCTTTTCGTGGCCTTTGTGGACGACTCATCTTGTCATGGTACATTCCTCACCCTTCTTATTCATTGCTGAGTGCTCAATTGAGCACAGCAGAGCAAGCAGATTGATGATGATGATGATGGGGATGATGGTGATGACGATGGGAACTACTACGTTTTAGGCATCCACTATGTGCCAAGAACTGTGCCATTTTCTCTCACTTTCACAACAAATCTCACAAAGAGGACACTATTTTTAACACCTCTTTAAAGGTGTAAAAACAGTTGAGCAACCGACTCTTGATTTCAGCTCAGGTCACGATTCCAGGGTCGTGGGTTCAAGCTCCGCGTCGGGCTCTGAGCTGAGCATGGAACCTGCTTTAGATGCTCTCTCTCTCTCTCTCTCTCTCTCTCTCTTTCCTTTTGCCCCTCCCCACTCTCTGAAACAAAAAAAATTAAAACAAAGGTATAGAAACAGCCTCAGACAAACCAAGAAGCATGGTATAACCAGGTTAGGAGCCAAAGTCTTGTCTGGCCCCAAAGGACTGCTTTGAAAGAGACCATAATAGGGACGACCTCATCCAATGGAGGGGTCAGGGAAGGCTTTCTAGAGGAAATGTCCACGGGACTGTTCTCCGGACACTCCCTCCATCCTCGACAGTAAACCAGCATATGCTCACACAGAGCTCCCCTTTTCGGTCTGTAAGATGGCGATCAGCTAATGAGCCGGGGGATGATGGGGCCCCCTATGCGGTCACAAGTTCGGTTTCGCGCCTCCTGCTCCATCAACCTGGACATCCCCCAATCCTCAACCAGAAACCGAGGTGGCCCAAAATCTGAGTGGTATAATTTCAGGATGCCTGCCCCTCCCCTCATTTGCCAAGCCACAACTTCCATCCTTCTTTTCGTTTACGGCCTCCTTTCTACTGTGTGGGGTGGGGACCAGCTAGGTCCCCTCAGCTGCCAAAATGCAATCCACCCCCCACCCCTGCCCCGGGAAAGAACCCATAGTGTGGCGTTCTCAAGGTGGTTCTCAAGTAGGAAAATCTTCTAACGCACGTGGAGATACAGATAGGTGGGCAGGTCGGAAGGGAGAAGGACCATGGGTTGAGGGCAGAGATAAGAAGGATGCTCGTGAATGTACTAACTTTGTGCATGTTCCGGGGCGGGGAGGGGAGATCCGTGTTTTCTAAAGTAACCAAATCGTAGGCTGAAGGTCTTTATGCAAAGAAAACCAATAAATGCGGGACGCCTGGGTGGCTCAGTCAGTTGAGGGTCCAACTTCAGCTCAGGTCATGATCTCGCAGTTTATGAGTTCAAGCCCCACCCTGGGTTCACTGCGGTCAGCATGGAGCCCGCTTTGGATCCTCTGCCCCCCCCTCTCTCTCTGCCCCTCCCCTGCTCATGCTCTCTCTGTCTCAAAAATAAATAGACATTAAAAAAAAAATGAAAACCAACAAATGAAAGCCAGGGCACTGATGAAATGACTGGGGCAAAGAACACTAGGTTAATAGTAGTTGAGTCTGGTATGGGAATACAGATATACATACATGTATGTGTCTATAACATATTCATAGAATATATACAATAGAATATATTGAGAAAGAGAAAAGCATCCCCTGCCAGGATGGCTTTGGTTTGGCGAGCCACTGGCCCTGTGCGCACAGCTAGGCCTTGGTGTTCTCCTGTTGAACATAAACAATTTCACAAACAGCAACATCAGACAAGGCTGCTCTGTGACAGTAATGGACCAAGGCAAAAACAAGACCGCTCCTTAATCATGTCTGAGCCCGGACAAAACACGAACGTTGTCTAAACCACAGAAATGACCAAACATCCCCCTCTCTTGGCTTCCTGCGTGGCTGCTGCTGCTTTACCAAGTACAATTTTAGCCTCGCTCTGGTCTGCCTTCCTTCGAGATAAGATTTATTGGAATCTCCCATCATAGAAGTGGCCTTGCTTCCTAATAGTATCCAATCTAGAGCAAGCCCCGCCTTCCTGAAACCCTCCCCAAATCACAGAACGCGAGCCCAAATCCTAGAAGAACTTTCTAACACCGTCTTCTTGAGCTGGCCATGGTTCCCCCACTGCTGGAAAATATCGAGTGTGGTGCGTGTGCGTGTGCTAGTTGGAATTACATAAATGGAGATATAAATGTATCTTACACACATATACTTTTTTCCTACACGGTTTGGTCTCAAAGTCTTCACTTAACATGAAAACGGAACCTTGGCTGGACGTCTGAAAAGCAGAGCAAAATCTCATTAATTGCAAGAACCATAATCCACTCTACACGAGGAGGAGAGGCAGCTGAAGTTTACCCTTGTAAACTTAACTATAAAAAAAGGAGTCAGCTATGGAAATTAACCATCTGAATAAAAATGGCTTCATCTAGTTCAGAAGCAGCATCATTTGCATGCTGGTTATGTTTTGATTACTCTACCTGATCTATTCATTCATAAAAATCAAGGGGGAGTAGGTACCTAGCAGGCTCAGCCAGTAGAGCGGGTGACTCTTGATCTCGGAGTCGTGAGTTCGAGCCCCGCGATGGGTGTGAAGAGTACTTTCACAAAATTAAAAAGAAAAAGAAAAGGAAATTATTTTTAAAAAAAGTCAAGGGAACCTCTACTTAGTGTCGTCCCGTTAGGCACTATTTGGGGTTGTTGTTTTACTTGAAAGTCACTTATTTGCAAACAGTCTGCGAATGGGACTATGCTAGAGGGCCTTTACCTACAAATCATTCCAAAACTGTGAGACCGGCTACCCATTGCATACCTTCAGGGTTATCCAATTCATTCATGGAGCCAAGGCACGTGAGTCCATACCGTTATTCAGGCCACTGTGGCAGACAAGATCTCTTCCACATCCGGGGCAGTTCTGAGCCACCTGTCTCACGCGTCTCTGATCCAGGCTTTCTCAACTTCAGATTATTGACATTGGGGCTGGATACCTGGGGGCAGAGGGAGACTCTCCTGTGCACTAGAAGATGCTTACCAGTATCCCTGCCCTCAACCCACGAGCGGCCAGTAGCACACTTCCCCACACCCCCATGAAACGGTCAAAATTGTCTCCAGACTTTGGCAGAGGTCCCTGGGCGGTAAAACCCTCCCGTTGAGAATCACTGTTCTAAGCCTGCAGTTTCGCTAGATGGCTTACACCTGTCTTCCCTTTAGCCTCGCCTCCCCCCTCACTTAAAATAGATACTAGACCGTCATCCGGGGTCTTGCCCTTGGCCTACTGCTGCCTCCACACGGATGAAGGACCACACAAAAGTAAGGCGCAGCTGGGGGAATGAGGCTCAGAACAAAATCCCACTCGGCCTTCTGCTATGGAGGAGGGGTTCCAGATGTCTGTCACTAGCCACTTGGCCTTGGAGGAATTTCCGGAGGTGTCCATTGCTTGGTGCCCTTTGCCCTACAGTTGTTTGAGGGACACTTGCCTTGCCGCTAAGTGCTAAGCGCTGGGCACCTATTTACTCTGTGTTGGCCGTGCCTGAAAGACACGGGTAAGGTAGACAAGTAACAGTCAATCCCAGTGCAGTTTGGCCAGGGGTCTCAGAGAGGAAAGCCCAAGGAGACTGTGGGATCCCCAAGAAGGGCACCGGGACCAGCCTGGGAGGTCAGGGATGGGGTCCCAGAGAAGGTGATATTTGAGCTAAGTTGTGAAAAAAGAATCTGCAAGCCAAAGGCTAGGCTGGGCTAGGCTAAGGCCAGAGAGGGCTCTGGAACAGGCAGATGGGGTTGCACCGTTTGTGTTTGGAAGATGGTGGTAACCCTATGTTGTTGACTGTTTCCCCAGCTTTAAAAGGCAAGAGAGAGGGGTGCCTGGGTGGCTCAGTCGGTTAAGCAGCCGACTTCGGCCCAGGTCACGATTCTCATGGTTCATGGGTTCCAGCTCCGCGTCAGACTCTGTGCTGACAGCTCGGAGCCTGGAGTCTGCCTCGGATTCTGTGTTTCCCTCTCTCTGCCCCTCACCCACTCATGCTCTGACTCTCTGTCTCTCAAAAATAAATAAATGTTAAAAAAAAATTTAAACAAAAAAAGGAAGAGAGAAACAATGAGGGCAGAGTGGTAAGCAGGGACCTGCTAATGAAGAGCCTCGCATGCCAAGCTAAGAAAGGCAATCTTTATCCTGAAGGGTTGTAGTTCTTGAAACATCCCCAGAAACACTGGGGAGCAGGGAAGGGTGTTCAAATTCAGGTTTCCTACTTCTGTTCCCAGAGACGCTGGTTTGCTTGGCCTCAACCTGAGGCCCAGGCATCTATATTTTCTTCTTTAAACTGTTAATATGATGGATTACATCGATGGATTTTTCAAATATAGAATCTTCCTGACATCAAATTATTGGATAACCCCACTTGGTTGTAGTATATTATTCTTTATATGTTACTGAATTCTATTTTCCAATACATTGTTGAGGATTTTTGAACCTATATTCATGGGGGTATGGCCTGTGGTTTGATTGATTGATTTTTGGACGATCTTCGTCTGGTTTTGGTATCCGGCTAATGTTGGTCTCATAAAATAAGTAGAGAAGTACCTCTTCCCCCTTTATTTTTTGAAAGACATTATGTAGAACTGGTGTTATCATTTTTTTTTTTTTTTGCATGTTTGGTTGAATACGCCAACGAAGCCAGCTGGGTCTGAGCTTTCTTGGAGAATGTTCTGAATTACTTATTTAATCTCTTTAATAATTATGGAACTATTTGGATTATCTAGTTCTTCTTGAGTGAGCTTTAGAAGCTTGTGATTTTCAAGGAGCTGGAACATTTCAACTGAACTGTCAAATTTATGTGCAGAGCTGTTAGAAGTGTTCCCTTACTATTCCTTTGATACCCACCGTGTCTGTGTTGATATCCCCAGTTTCATTCTTGATATTAGTAATTTGTGTCTTTCTCTTTCTTTGTCAGTCTTGCCAGACGTCCATCATTTTCACTTGTCTTTTCAAAGAAACTGCTTTTGATTTCATTGCTTTTTTCTTTTTCTTTTTTTATTCTGTTTTCAATTGCATTGATTTCTGCTCTTATTATTTCCTTGTTTCCGTCTGCCTTAGGCTTATTTTGTTCTTTTTGTAATTTCCTGAGGTAGAAAATTAGACGATTCATTTGAGACCTTTCTTCTTTTCTTATGTAAGCAGTTTAGTGCTATCAGTTTCCCTCTCGGCACTGCTTTAGCTGCACCCCATGCATTTTGATACGTTGCACTTTCATTTTCATTCAGTTCGAAATATTTTCTCATTTCCCTTGAATCTTCCTCTTTGACCCATGGATTACTTACAAATCTGTTGTTGAGTTTCCAACTATTTAGATACTCTCTCTTAACTTTCTGTTATTGACTTCTAGTTTGATTCCATTGTAGGCAGAGAACATACACCATATGATTTCAACGCTGTTAAGTTTTATTTATTTTATTTTTATTTCAGAGAGAAAGAAAGAGAGCATGAGCAGGGGGAAAGGGCAGAGGGATAGAGAAAGAATCTTAAGCAGGCTCCATGCTTAGTGCAGAGCCCGATGCGGGTCTTGACCCGGTGACCCTGGGATCATGACCTGAGCCAAAATCAAGAGTCACGAGGCTCAACTGACTGAGCCACCCAGGTGCCCCTGAATGCTTTTAAATGTACTGAGGTTTGTTTTGTAGCCCAGGATATGGCCCCTTTTGGAATGTTCTTTGTACACTTGGTGGAGGAGGGGGATGTGTATTTTGTTGGAGTGGGCGGAGTGTTCTAGAAATGTCAGTTAGATCTAGTTGGTCGGCGATGTTACTGAGTTCTTCTTCACCCTTGCTGATTTTGTCTCAGGCACCCATATGTTTAACCAGATTTGGGGAAATGAAGTGCAGCCCTCACGTGAGACCCACCACTCTGGGGACTAAAACGGAAATGAAAACCTGATTTAAGGGGCGCCAGGAAAAAAGGACTCCCTGACCCTAAGTCTCTCCCATGCACATGCAGAATGTGAGGGTTTTCGCTGACCTAAAGCTCCATGTTCTCTGGGACGAAGCACCTGGGAGAAGATACATTTAGGTGTCTAAGTCTTTTCCACCCACAGAGAGGGATGTTGAGATTGGTTGGTCTGCAAGAGGATTTTGATTGGGAGAAGGGGGCATGAGAAAGAGAAAGCATTACACTGGAGTTTCCATTGAAATTGTTTCTATTACCTATTCTATTGTTTGCCTAAGGCCCACCTCCTGGCTCGGTGGGCTTGTGGGAGCCTGGTGTGAAGGCCCTCGGGACGATGGCGGCTCCCATTAGGCACATGGGAGTGAAGGAACTCTTGACGTTTCTCAACTGGCCAGGCCTGGGCCTTCACCCTGGGATGGTCTTTCCAGCCCGATGTCCATGCTCATCTGGGCACAGTTCTCCAGGGTGCAGGCAGCTCAGAAGGTCAAAGCCAAAGGACCAAAGAGAGCACCTTCGTTCCTTTCTTCCCTGGGGCAGCACCAGTAAGGGCCACGGTTTTCTCCTAGCATTTACTGTTCCTTTGCTCCAGCCTCGAGGAGCATGCTGCCCTCGCTGCCCTCACCTCCTGTCCGAGCTTGAGCCCCACAAGCCCCGACCCTCACACCCCCTGCTGCAGTTTTCCCAGTGAGGTGGGGCTAAAAGTGTAGGGAATTGGAGGGGTACATGGAGAACCCCAAGTTTTAACCAGATTTCCCCACCCCTCCACTCCCATACTCCCAAAGTATGGCTGGAGCTCAGATCTGGTCTCCCAAGGGGGCCAGGTACAGGAAGAGGAGAGGGACACCAGAAGAGAAAGCAGTCAAAGGCAGTGGTTCCTAACCATCAATGGGTCCCACAGTCTTTTGAGAAATTGATAAAATAGTTGTGGACTTTATTCCCAGGGGGAAAATGCCCTTGGGATGGGCCTACAGTTATGCCCTCAGTTTTGGTGTGTTTGCAACCCCCTGAGGAGTATTCCTTGTACCCCATCCTAAGAACTTCTGGATTAGAGAAAGTCGCAACCTCTGTGTCCTTCTTTCCCTTCAGAAGGCAGAAAGCCTCCTTTGTCTCTGTCCCCCCAAAGCATCCCCTCCATCTTGAGTGGCCAAGATTTCTTGTTGTTATATCCAATGGCAAAAGACAGTAAGCAGAATCTTAAGGGACCCCAAATCGCCAAAACAATCTTGGAAAAGAAAAACAAAACTGGAAGACACACTTTTTGATTTCAAAGCTTATTACAAAGCTATAGTAATTAAAACAGTGTGGTGCTGGCATTAAGATGGACATAGAGCCCAATGGAATAGAATAGAGTGCAGAAATGAACCCTTACATAGAAGGGCAAATTATTTTTGGCAAGGGTGCCAAAACTATTCAATGGGGGAAAGAACAGGCTTTTCAACGAATGGTGCTGGGAAACTGGATATCCACCCACAAAAGAACGAAGGTGGACCCTTACCTAACAGCATATACAAAAACGAATTCAAAACAGATCAAGGATCTAAAATAAAATTCTTAGAAGAAAGCATCGGACAAACGCTTTATGACATTGGATTTGGCAATGACTTCTCGGATATGACACAAGGAACAACAAGAAAAAATAGACAAATTGGGTTTCATGAAAATTTTTAAATATCGTGCATCAAAGGACATGATCAGCAGAATAAAACGGCAAACCCCAAAATGGGAGAAAATATTTGCAAATCATGTATCTGAAAAGATTATTATCCAGAATACATAGAGAACTCCTAAAACTCAACAACAACAAACCCATTCAGCAAGGGGCAAGGGGCGGGGCACCTGGGTGGCTCAGTCCATTAGGTGTCCGATTTTGGCTCAGGTCGTGATCTCACCGTTTGTGAGTTCGAGCCATGCGTCGGGCTCTGTGCTGACAGCTCGGAGCCTGGAGCCTGCTTCTGATTCTGTGTCTCCCTCTCTCTCTCTGCCCCTCCCCCTCTCGCACTCTGTCTGTCTCTCTCTTTCAAAGATAAACATAAAGAAAAAAAAGAACTACCATAGGATCCAGCATTTCCACCTCTGGTATACATCCCCAAAAGAATCGAAAGCAGGGTCTTGAAGAGTTATTTGCACACCAGTGTTCACGGCAGGATTATTCACAAGAGTTAAAACGGGGAAGCAACCCACGTGACCGGCGGCGATGGGTCAATGGATAAGGAAAACGAGGTGTGTACATACAATGGAATATTATTCGGACTTCAAAAGGAAGGAAATCCTGCCCTACGCCACGACATAGTAGCATGAACCTTGAGGGCATCATGCTAAGTGAAATGAGATCAAAAGGCATCTTGCCTCGTTTTATGATGTCACTCGCTCTATAGTCGCTGATTTATGTCAGGCTTTCTCCGCCAAGATCATCCTTGGATTGTTGCATCAGGCAAGAGGAACACGACAGTTGACTTGGCTCTCCCGCTCCACCTCCTCCGTCGGCCCAGTGAGCCTTCTGTCGGGAACATTCCAAGGACTGTGGCTGAGTGATATGGAGAGCCTCACCTGCCTTGGTCTCTTCCCTTTGCCACGTACCCGGATCATTCAGTAGCCGCCGTCCCAAACACGAGGCTTCTGCTCTGGCACAAATATAAATAGTTGTACCCACGTAGCTCTAGCTCCTGGGCCTGGAAGTTACCTGTGGATTCACTGAGTGTTGCATCAGATTCCTGCCCATGTGTGTGTGTATTTCTACCACGTGCTGACTTCCGTGCTCCAGTGGCTCGGAGGGATAACCAGAGACGGTGTTCAAATCAGGGGAAGCAGTGGGATAGTGTGATGCTAAGCAATGCCGGGGACACATTGCACCCTAGGGTACTGGCCTCAGACCCTGGAGCCAGATGAGGCACAGTGAGCTCCAGTTTGCAGAGTCCAGTAAAATGAAACCTCTCACGGGGCCCCTGGGTGGCTCAGTCGGTTAAGCGTCCGACTTCGGCTCAGGTCATGATCTCGCGATTCGTGAGTTCGATCCCTGCATCGGGCACTGTGCTGACAGCTCGGAGCCTGGAGCCTGCTTCGGATTCTGTGTCTCTGTCTCTTTCTGCTCCTCCCTTGCTTGCACTCTCTCTCTCTCTCTCTCTCTCTCTCACTCACAAATAAATAAACAGTAAAAAAAAAAAAAATGAAACCTCTCAGGACAAGAGCTGACTATCTCAGGACAATCAGACTGTCCTGTATGTCACTCAGAGGTGCAGTGTTTTATTATTTTTTTTTTAAGTTTATTCATTTATCTTGAGAGAGAGAGAGAGAGAGCACAAGCAGGGGAGAGGCACAGAGAGAGAGGGGGAGAGAGAGAATCCCAAGCAGGCCCTGTGTTGTCAGGGCAGAGGCTGACGCGGGGCTCGATCTCACGACCCGTGAAACCGTGACCTGAGCCGAAATCAAGAGTCAGATGCTTAACCGACTGAGCCACCCAGGCGCCTCTGCAGTATTTTCTTTCAAAAAAAAAAAAATGTTTTGTTTTTCATTTCCTTTTGAAATTGTCAGGGTATTTCCATGGTGCAGAGCTCAAAAGGTACCAAAAGGCATTCAGGGAAAAGCCTCCTTCCCAGTCTGTCCCCCCTCAGGCTCTCTCACCGGAGGCAAGCACTGTGTCTTCTCTGCCCTTCCTCTGCCACCTAGTTTCATGCTTTATTACCTCCTCTCCAAGTTTTAATTGGTTTTTCTTTTCAATGTTTCCAGTTTGTTGCCCCAAACACAGAGGTGCTGGCTCCTCACTTGTAATCAGAGATCACGGAACGAGTCTTTGCAAAGCACCGGTCTACACAACTTGCTAGTGCTTGGATTCCATTTTAAACAAGTCGATTCTATTCCACAAGAACTAATACCTTGCACCCTGCGCTAGGCCCTGTGAGCCACCCCAAGATGAGTAAAGCTTTTGTCACGGCCCTTAGGGACTCCTTTGTTAGTTGGAGACCCAAGACTACCCACCCGAAATAAATGGCTAGAGCAGATGGGGGTGCGTTGGGGGTTCATGGGACGGGTTTAGGGAAAGCCTTGAATGCCGGGAGAAGTGTGACCTCAGTAGTGCCTGTCTTTAGGAACCTGGCGATTAAATGTCACTGGAGTCAGTAGATCGAGGTTCTAATGCCACTCTGGTGCTTGATCAATTTCCTTGACCTCTCTGAGGCCCAGTTTCTTCCCCTGTAGTATAAAGATAAGCGTTTGCTACCATAGGTTCATTGTAAGGAGTAGATGAGATGATGGGGGTACAGCACCCGCATACAATGGGTACTCAAAAGTGGGTTGGTTGTACTTTTTTGTAAAAGAAGCTCCAGGGGCGCCTGGCTGGCTCAGTCAGTGGAGCGTGCGACTCTTGATCTCGGGGTTGTGAGTTCGAGTCCCATGTTGGGGGTAGAGGTTACCTTTAAAAAAAATTTTTTTTAAACCTTAAAAAAAAAAGAAACTACATAAAACTTGGGCTCACCGTTGGGGGGGGTGGTGAGCGTGTGTGTGGGTGTGTGTGAAGGGCTTGTGTGAGTGTGTGTGTGCGAGTGTGTGTAAGTGGAAGTGAGGAGAGGGGGTGAGTGTATGGGGGTGGGGGTGGGGCGTGTGTAGGTGTCTGTATGGTGGAAGGTACTGACAGGTTCATGGGCTCTAAGAAGTGGGAGTAGGGGGCGCCTGGGTGGCTCAGTCGGTTGGGCGTCCGACTTCGGCTCAGGTCACGATCTCGGAGTCCGTGAGTTCGAGCCCCGTGTCGGGCTCTGTGCTGACAGCTCGGAGCCTGGAGCCTGTTTCAGATTCTGTGTCTCCCTCTCTCCCTGCCCCTCCCCACCCCTGTCTCAAAATACATAAATATAAAAGGAATGAAGTCTGCACATCCCTTTCCCTGGGATTCTAGGCACGAACGTGTCTTCCCTCAACACGCGGCTGGCGTCTGATTCACCTCCCCATTTTGAATGTGCTGCTTGAGGCGGTTTGCAATGCACCCTCCGGCACACATCCTCATTTACACTGCACTGAATATTTCTTAGAACTGTAAGAAATTCAGTTCAACAAACGGCTGCTGAGTGCCCGCCATACGAGGCACAAGAAGAACAAGCTGGCTCACCGGGCTAGCTCCCCCCACCCCTGGCTGCATAATCGCTGTCCAGAGCAGTGCTTACTGGGCGCCAAAATACCCCCGTGAGGAGGGAAAGGTGTGATGAACACCGGCCAAAATCCACCTTCACTCCTGTCCCGGGCTAGCTCTGCTGCTGAGTCAGCCCGAGAGCCCTGAAACGCCTCCGTGGGATAGTTCCTGGTCACGCCTGGCCACTCTCAAGACTTGATTTTAATTTCTACCCAGGGCAAACTGGGGTCTGCCCCAAGCACCTGGAAGAACCAATGCTCTGCCACAAATTCGATGTGTGGCCTTGGCAAGAATCACACCCCTCCCCCCTTTCTGGTACATTTCCTTTGTAAAATGAGGGGAAGGAGCATGACGGCTTGTTATCTAAGGGTCTTTCCAGCCTGGCCATTTTATGGTTTACAGAACCAGAGCTAACGAGGCGTGCCAACTCAGAGCAGCCGGGAGGGGGTTAATGCTGAGCCTGGGATTGAGAATCAGCGGGGGAGGCTTCCAGCGGCCAAGAAAAAGGGGGGCAGGAAGCAAGAAGGTGTGGCTGGTTCAGTTTCAAGTTTATGTAGGCTGATTTCCACGGAGAAAGAAGCCAGGGATTTGCAGGGTATTTACGTTTGCCCTGGGTCAAGAAGCAAGCCAAGGGAAATGGGGGTTATTTTGGTGACGGGTTAGGAGCTTTTCTTAAAATTCATAATGGTTAAAATAACCCCAGGAGGATGGACCTTATAAGTTGTCTCTGTTTAGGAGTTTTGGAAACAGAAAGACTCCTTGGCCACCACCAAATACCTCTTTTCCCGGCTTACTATTACAAAAACAAAACAAAACAAAACAAAACAAACAAAACAAAACAAAACAAAAAGTCCACCTGCAATCAACAGACCTCAACAATCAGATTAACATAAATGGGGGAGGGGCTTACAGTGCTGCGGGGAGGGGATCCGGGCTGAGAACTTCATTTCCATCCAAAAGCTTATTTTATCCTCCTGACAATTCTACCAGGTAGGGGCTATCACTACGCCTGTCCTACCTACGGGGAAACTGAGGCACCTTGTCTGTGCCCAGCACTCATCCAGGAACTGTGGGCGATGCACGTGCCCTGGCATCTACAGTGGGCTAAAGTCACTAAAAGGATTTGCAAGAGCCGAAGAAGATCAGAGATGCTTTGCCAGTGGTCTTTTCATCTTTTAGCTTGGGGACAAACTTCCCATTTTCATACTACCCCGGAACAAAGAGAACCATAGCTTGTCTCTGTTTTTGTAAGAGATCGAATGTGCTTTTAACAGCCTTTCTCGTACTTTCTACAACTACCATGGTTCACTTTCTGGAAAGCGGAGGGGTGGCATGTGACCTCCTATCTCCATGCCTCCTCAAGGCCAGGCTTTGCATTGTGAAATGAACTCGGCCTTGCCAAGTGAAGAAACGGGCACCTTCCCTGGGAAAAGAGAACATGTATTTCCAAAAATGGAAGGAAGAGGACAAGTCCACACCACCCGGCCTCCCCGGTCTCCCGCCCTGGCCCTGGCCCCAAACAGGGTCAAGAGCAGACTGCTCATTCCTCAAACACATTATGTTCTTTCCATCCCCAGGCCTTTGGACAGACTGTTCTCGAGGCTTCTCATTCTCTTCCCCTTCTCCACACGCATATTCCAAATTCAGCCGAGATATAGCTCAAATACTGTCGCGGCATCTCGCGAACCCCACTGCCCACGCGCCCCGCTGCCCCGCTCCTAGCAGATTAGATTCCTTTCCCTTTCCCATGTGCGCCAGGGAGAGGACTAGGGTGTCGCAGACAGACTGCCCAGCTAGGCCCATCTCTTCAACCAAGCCCCCTCCCCAAACACACACACCACGTCTTACAGAGCCCAGTAGACTGTTGTGGTTAAGTGACTCAGCTCAGGAACCAGACAGCTTGAGGTTGAGACCCAGCTTTGTCACAAACGGAATGACTGACCTTCGGACTTCTCTCATTTTAAGAATCATTTTAGGGATTAAATGCGAGGATATATATAAAGTGCACGGCACAGGGCTTAGCATATAATAATTGCTCACTCAGTGGTACTTAGTATCATCATTGCACAGGGCCTGGCGTATAAAGGATGCCAAATACAGGGGAGCCTGGGTGGCTCAGTCGGTTGAGCAACCAACTCTTAATTTCAGCTCAGGCCGTGATCCCAGGGTCAGGGGATTGAGCCCCACATCAAGCTCCACACTGAGAGATTCTCTCTCTCTCCCTCTGCCTCTCTCTCTAAAATAAATTTAAAAAAAAAATTTTTTTTTAATTTTTTTTATTTATTTTTTTTTAATGTTTATTCATTTTTGAGACAGAGAGAGACAGAGCATGAACGGGGGAGGGTCAGAGAGAGAGGGAGACACAGAATCGGAAGCAGGCTCCAGGCTCTGAGCCATCAGCCCAGAGCCCGACGCGGGGCTCGAACTCACGGACGCGAGATGGTGCCCTGAGCTGAAGTCGGACGCTTAACCGACTGAGCCACCCAGGCGCCCCCCAAAAAAATTTTTTTAAAGGAAGCTAAATATATATGAGAGTGAGCGTCTAAGGGGTTCACACAATAAAGCTTTAGAGGCTTGAATTCGGGAGAGGTCAGGGTCAGCTGGGCTGTGCAAGGAAGCTGCTTCCTCTGACCTCATTATTCTCTCTCACTATGTTCTTTTCCTTCAATGGGTATACCACACTTTGTAATCAGACGTGTATTTGTTTACTTGTTACTTGTACTTAGTGTACAAACAGTATACTGAGTTCCATGAGGCCAGGCCCGTGTGTGATTTAGTCACCCTAGATGTATCTCCTGTAGCTGAAAGGATGCCAGGAAGATAGTAAGAGTCCAAGAAATGACTGTTGAATTATTCAACACGTGAAAGAAGAATTCGGGTAGGGATGTGGGATTTAGGGGGTCCCAAAGGATGTGGTGAGAGTTGAGTAGGCAGGTAGGCAAGAAGGATTCCAAATGGAAATCCTGAGAAAACTGAGCATATATAAGGTTCTCGGAGCGGGGGCCGGGGCTACAGCCAGTAGATCCATTTGTGCTGGAAGATGGGGGGTAGTCAGAAGGCTGACTCAGTTTGCATGGGGGGTAGTCAGAGAGAAGGCTGGCCAGAGGAGGTGAGAAAGTGCCTTGAATTCAAGCGCCTCAAGGATTCATTCTGTCGGCCAAGGCTTTGGCCTCTATCAAAACGCAAATATTCCTAGGAAAAGTACAGTATCAGCCAACTACGACTATTAATTCATTTCCTTGCTCTTCGCCTTAGAGAAAATCTTGTTCGAGGGCAAAGGGATGGTACCAGGGGGCCACTGGAAAGAGAAAAAAGTGGCCTTGTGATGATGCAAAAGCATATAAAGAAGGAGGTAAAGAGAAATGTTATTTAGCTCCAGTGTTGCCTTATAGTTTTTGTTTCATCAAAAATTGACTTTTCTTTATGAAAGGTACAGACCGGGAGTGGGAGTGGCCTGGGTGACAAGGAGAGGGTTTTGATTATTGATTGAATCTCTTTATTTGGTGGGGGGGGGGGAGCTGGGTAGCTCAGTCAGTTAAGCGTCGGACTCTTGGTTTCGGCTCAGGTCATGATCTCACGGTTCGTGAGTTCAAGCCCCACGTCAGGCTTGCTTGGGATTCTCTCTCCCCTCTCTCTCTGCCCCTCCCCTGCTCTCTCTCTCTCTCAAAATAAATAAATAAACATTTAAAACACAAACCTCTTTATTTAGTATAGTCCTGCTCAGCTTTTCTGGTTTCTTCTTGAGTCAATTTGGTAATTGGTGTCTTTCTGGGAATTTGTCCATTTCATCTGGATTATCGGGTTCATTACTGTACATTTCCCTATATCATTAAAAGTCCTCGATAAACATTATTTTTGATAGCTACACAATATTCTATTGTATGGCTGTCCCATGGTTTATTTAACCATCCCCCTAACGGTTCTCCTCAGGTTGATCACAGGGCTGAAATGAATGTGTTTGTACAAAAATCCCTATCTGTATTACTCGTTCCTTAAAATAAATTCCTAGACGTGGAATTTCCGGGACAAAAGACGGCTCTTGAAGCATCTGGGCCAAATTAATATCCAACAAGGCCAGACCAATTCGTTTTGCTCATCAGTACCTAAGAGTGCTTTGTAATGTTGGGGCTTATGATTCTTAAAACATCTTTGCTGACTGGGTAGGTGAAACGTGCTGTCATTTTGAAATTTCAAGCAATGTCAAAGTTTGCTAATATCTCATTACACATTTATATTTCTTTGCATGCGATTCATCTGTTCAGTTCTTTGCCCATTTGTCTTTTGCTCTTTTAGTGTCTTTTCCTATGTTTTAAATTTTTGTAAAGTTTATTTATTTAAGTAATCCCTACACCCAACATGGGGCTCGAACTCATGACCCCAAGATCGAGAGTCACACGCTCTTCTGACTGAGCCTGCCAGGGGTCCCAGTGTCTTGCCTATTGAGGTACATCATCTCTTTATCAATTGTTTTCAATATTTATTGTAAGAATTTTCAGGGGGGAGTTTTTTGCCCTTAATTTTGTGTATGTTGTTTCTTAATGTCCAGAAGGCTTCTGTTTTATGTAAGCACACCACTTTCTTCCTTTATGATCTCTTCTATCACATGTCTGCCCAGAACTCACTTCCCCATCCAGGAATCAGATGGATAATCTCATTTTCTCCTTTTAAAAATGTATCTTTTAGGGGCACCTGGGTGGCTCAGTTGGTTCAGCGTTCCACTTCGGCTCAGGTCACGATCTCTCCGTTCATGAGTTCAAGCCCCGCGTGGGGCTCTGTGCTGACGGCTCGGAGCCTGGAGCCTGCTTCGGATTCTGTGTCTCCCTTCCTCCCTCCGTCTCTCTCTCTCTCTCTCTCTCTCTCTCTCCCTCTCTCTCTGCCCCTCCTCTGCTCGTGCTCTGTGTGTGTCTCTTTCCCTCAAAAAATAAATAACCATTAAAAAAATTAAACATTTATCTGGGGCGCCTGGGTGGCTCAGTCGGTTGAGCGACCGACTTCAGCTCAGGTCACGATCTCACAGTTCATGAGTTCGAGCCCCACATCAGGCTCTGTGCTGACAGCTTGGAGCCTGCTTCGGATTCTGCGTGTCCCTCTCTCTCTCTCTCTCTGCCCCTCCCCTGCTCGTGCTCTGTGTCCTGTCTCAAAAATAAATAAAAACGTTAAAAAAATTAAACATTTATCTTTTACACACGCAGAATTTAGCTCAGTGTATGATGTGGTTATTTTTCCCAAATTGCCAATAGTTCTACCACGTTTACTCAATAATCCTTCCCTTTCCCATTGATTTGTGACCTTTCCTTTACCTTATAAATTCCTGTATATGTGTGTATACATCTGTGCATCCACACGTTTTCATTTTGTTTATTTTCTGGGCTGTCTATTCCATCCCACTGACTTGTCTCATCTTGAGCCACTGTTTCTCGAGACCAGGATTTGTCCTGTACAAGGTTCTGCCATACACGAGACGTTCTTCTACTCTTGCTTACACAGCAAACAAGGGCACGCCAGCCCTTTGGCTTCCAGGTCACAGGGCTTCCCTGGACAAGGATATCAGGCCACTTAAACTCAGGACATCTTTCTCCCACGCCGCCTCCTGGGAGCCCCGGAAAGCTTCAGGCCCCGAGGGGTACAGGCCAGGCCCAGCTGCGCGGATGCAGACAGCTCCATGCACAGAGCTCCGTGCCTCGGTGGTGACCAGTTTCACTCCACTTTCTAGCTTTCCTGTTTCTCGATATCTATCCTTCAGCTATTGTAGGTTCTGTGCTGTTCTGATCCTCTGTCATAGAAAAAGTCAGTATTAAATAAGGTTCAACGATTCACAAAAAGAAAACAACTCAGCACGGAGTTTTGCCCAACTACCCAGGGCAAAATCAAGCCCATGGGTAAGAGCCCTATGGCTGAGCAAGTTGTCCCCAAACACCCAGGGTCCAGCTCCCCGGGTAGGACTGACCCTACCGATGCCAAGAGGGGCCAAGAGGCAGCATGGGTATTTCTGAGAATCTCAGTCCCAAAAGCCCATTTCTCTAGGTTTTATCTTGTTGCTGGAACTATCACACTGTTTTAAACGCCGTGGTTTTGGAGGGCGCCTGGGTGGCTCAGTCGGTTAAGCGTCCGACTTTCGCTCAGGTCATGATCTCACGGTTTGTGAGTTCGAGCCCCCCGTCGGGTTCTGTGCTGTCAGCTCAGAGCCTGGAGCCTGCTTCGGATTCTGTGTCTCCTCTCTGCCCCTCCCCCACTCTCACTCTGTCTCTCTCGGTCTCTCAAAAATGAATAAATGGTAAAAAAATAAATAAATGCTGCGGTTTTGTAATATAGTTTGATAGCATTACTCTTTTGACTCGAGGTTTCTTACCTATTTATACTGGTTACTCTTCTAGATAAATAAGGCAACGGTTTTGTCAGGAGGGTTGGCTCCTCTCCAGAGGTCACCTAAGTTATACCATCTGGGGGCTGCCCAACTCACCTGCTTGGATCATCAGACAGCATCCTTAGAATAAACAACGCGAGAGCCCACACGAACCAGGTTCCAACTGAGCCATTAGCTTTCATGCTGTCTTTAGCCCGTAGAGGGAGGGCTAACTAAGAGGGAGACTATTTTGGCCACACTCCTCTAAAAGCTGAAATGCAAAGGAATCGTTTGCCACGCTGACCCCTTTTAAAGCTTATTTTTCCCTCTCTCCAAAGTGGAATGACTCCCTCGGGTGACAAATATTCTTTCTGTTTAACTTACTTCTATCGTTAACGTGAGGGAAGTGCGTTCACAAATGCTCTGGGATTTGCCTCTGTCTGTGGAACATGAACCAGTTACTTTGCCTCTCTGAGCCTCAGTCCCCTCATCTGTGAAGTGGCGGTAATAATCTCATGATGCAGAATGGCTCAGAATCTGACTCGGAGCAGGCGATCGGTAAATTGCATGATTATGAGAGGTAGAGGAGCATAGAAGACTCCAGGCTCTGGGGCCAGACTTCCGGAGTTCAAATCTGATTTTCATCGCTAATTTCCGGATTGTAGACAAGTTATCGAACCTGAACATGCTTTAGTTTCCTCTTCTCCAAAATCTGGGTCATGAAAGTACCTGCCTTAGTGGTTGTCAGGAATGAGTTCATGCTGCAAACCAGAAGAGTTTCTGGAACATATTAGGCACTCGATTAACATTAGCTGAGTGTCCGACTCTTGATTTCGGCTCCGGTCGTGACCTCACGGGTTCAGGAGTTCGAGCCCCGCGTCGGGCTCTGCGCTGATGGTGTGGAGCCTGCCTGGGATTCTCTCTCCCTCTCTCTCTGCCCCTCCTTGCCTCTCTCTCTCTCTCAAAATAAATAAATAAACTTAAAATACGTTTCTTAAAAAACCACTAGCTATTCCTAGTGGCGCCCTTGGTGGTGATATTACTGATAGTCTTAAACCTAGTCATTCAGTCACGTGCCACAACCAAGAATATGTTACCTCATAGCACCATCTAGGGCTTATTTTGGGAAATTCCAAATCTGTCCTTCACGCAACCATCATTGGGTTGGGAGACTAGCTTCCTCCTATACATACATTTTATTTTCGACAACACTTTATTTTGTTTTTTAGGTAAGCTCCGTGGCCACCGTGGGGCTTAAACTCACGACCCCGGAGACCAAGAGTCACGTGCTCTACTGGCCGAACCAGCCAGGCGCCCGGGGAGAATATCATGCCAAAAGTAATAAGAACCATTTTTAGGGCTACAAAAATTGTTTTGGAACTACCTGAGGACGATTTCACCTTCTTCTCTCGTGTACCTGGTCTTGTACTCCTAACAGCCAATGTTCTTTTTTTTTTTTTAGAATTTTTTTTTTCAACATTTATTTATTTTTGGGACAGAGAGAGACAGAGCATGAACGGGGGAGGGGCAGAGAGAGAGGGAGACACAGAATCGGAAACAGGCTCCAGGCTCTGAGCCATCAGCCCAGAGCCTGACGCGGGGCTCGAACTCACGGACCGCGAGATCGTGACCTGGCTGAAGTTGGACGCCCAACCGACTGCGCCACCCAGGCGCCCCCCAATGTTCTTGATTACAAGCAACAGAAACTGACCGTGGCAGATTATTGAGAATTTCGCAGAATCAACAGGGAGGCAGATGAGCCGGCCTGGGAAAATGGGTGGGAAGAAAAGGAGGCCCGAGTTAAGGTCATGCCGTAGGACTGGCTTGGTTGGTGTATCACTACTGGCAAAGGCGATTTCTACTACTGCTGGATACTGCCATCACAAATCACTCCAGCCTCTGGACCCCACTGATCTGATATCGGCTGCTGGGGCCTCGGCTAGATGCAGGTGCCACGAATGAATCCAAAAACCGCCACTTTCTGCATGAATCTCGCAAGATTTAAAGTCTTTGGCGAGACCCTGGGTCCCCTAGTGGTGCCCTAACTGCCTGGGGCGTGAGAAGAGGCAATGAGCTTCCCTTGGGTTTCATGGCAGGAGGTGAGACCTAGCCTTCCAGATTCACAGCGAAGGATTGCCTCACGAAAGAAGGTTTAGGGGCGCCCGGCTGGCTCAGTTGGTAGAGCTCAGGGTTGTAAGTTTGAGCCCCATGTCGGGTGCAGAGATTACTTAAAAGTTTTTTTGGGGGCACCTGGGTGGCTCAGTCGGTTGAGCGTCCGACTTCGGCTCAGGTCACGATCTCGCGGTATGTGAGTTCGAGCCCCGCGTCGGGCTCTGTGCTGACTGCTCAGAGCCTGGAGCCTGTTTCAGATTCTGTGTCTCCCTCTCTCTCTGACCCTCCCCCGTTCATGCTCTGTCTCTCTCTCTGTCTCAAAAATAAATAAACGTTAAAAAAAAAATTAAAAAAAAAAAAGTTTTTTTTGAAATCTTGGAAAAAAAAAAAAAAGGATTTGGATACCCACTGCAGGAAGAGTTACCATATAAGATACAGGATGCCCAGCTGAATGTGAATTTCATTTCAGGGGGAAAAAAAATGAATGCTTTTATTTTTTAATATTTTATTTTTAAGTAATCTCTACACCCAACGTGGGGCTCAAACTCACAACCCCGAGATCAAGAGTCGCACGCTCTACCGACTGAGCCAGCCAGGAGCCCCTGGATGGTTTTTTACTACAAGTATGCAAATATTGCATGGAACATACTTAAAGCAAAAACTTGGACAATCATAGCTAGTTTAGGTGAGGAGGGCACAGGGAGACGAGTAGTCTCATACATTGCTGGGTTTATTAGTATAAGTGTATTAGTCAGGAGTCTCCAGGGACACAGAACCAGTAGGAGAAATACATAAAAGGCGATCCATTATAGGAATCGGCTCACACAATTATGGAGGCTGAAGTCCCACAGTCTGCCGTCTGCAAGCTGGAAACCCAGGACAGCCACAAGTGTAACTCCAGGCTGAGCCCGAAGGCCCGAGAACCCAGAGAACCGATGGTGTAAATCCCAGTGCGAGGGCAGGAAGAGACCAATGTCCCAGCTCAAGCAAGCAAGCAGGAAGGTGGCGAAGCCTCCCTTCCTCTGCTTTTTGTTCTATTCACGTCCTGAATGGACTGGATGACGCCCGCCCACATGACACACGCAGGAATAATTTTTAATCTGAGTACCTCATGGGAATGCAAACTGGTGCAGCCACGGTGGAAAACAGTATGGAAGTTCCTCAAAAAGTTCCTCTTGATTTTGGCTCACAGTTCATAAATTCGAGCCCCGCATCGGGCTCTGTGCTGACAGTGTGGAACCTTCCTGGGGTTCTCTCTCTCCCTCTGTCTCTCTGCCCGTCCCCCATGTGCGCGTGCAAACACGCACTCTCTCTCAAAGTAAATAAACTTTAGATAAAATAAAAAAAATAAAGGGGCACCTGGGTGGCCCAGTCGGTTAAGCGTCCGACTTCAGCTCAGGTCATGATTTCTCAGTCTGTGAGTTCGAGCCCCGCGTCGGGCTCTGTTCAGAGCCTGGAGCCTGCTTCAGATTCGGTGTCTCCCTCTCTCTCTGCCCTTCTTCTGCTCATGCTCAGTCTCTCTCTCTCAAGAAAGTAAACATTAAAAAAAAATTAAAAAACAAAATAAAATTAAATTAAAAAGTTAGAAACAGAACTACCCTACAATCCATTAATCGCACTACTGGGCATTTACCCCCAAAACACAAAAACACGAACTCAAAGGGATACATGCCCTCCTATATTTATTGGAGCATTGTTTACAATAGCCAAATCATGGAAGCAGCCCAAGTATCCATCAACAGACAAATGGATAAGGAAGACATGTTATATATATATATGATATATATAGACACATATGTAATGATATATATAGACACTTATATAGAATATAATATAGATACATAGACTATAATATATATATCATTATATTATATATATGATATATAGACATATAGAGAGAATATAATATAGATATATAGAATATAATATATATACAGATATATGTATATGTGTGTATATATATAAATAGAATATTAGCCAGCCATAAAAAAGAATGAAGTCTTGCCATTTGCAACAACATGGATGGAACTAGAGAGTATCTCACTAAGCAAAATAAGTCAGTCAGAGAAAGACAAATACCATATGATTTCACTCATGTGGAATTTAAGACACAAGACAAATGAGCAAAGGAAAAAAAAAAGAGGGAGAGGCAAACCAAGAAACAGACTCTTAACTATAGAGAACATACTGAGGGGAGGTGGGGGGAGAGGGGGGATGGGTGAGATAATTGAAAAGGATTAAGGGTACACTTATCATGATGAACACTGAGTAATGTACAGAACTGTTGAATCACTATAAGTGTATACTTGAAACCAATATGTTAACTCTATGTTAACTATACTAGAATTAAAATTTTAAACTGAATTTAAAAAAGGAAAGAAATCTAGGCACTTTGCGGCCCCATCAGACTGACGCATAAAATCAACCATCACATCGAGGGCATTAAAAATATCGACAAGCTCTCACCCAATAATTCTATTTTTAGAAATCGTTACAGTCTTTTGATGAGGGAAACAAGGGCAAGAGAAATGTAGCTGAAATTAAATCTCCTTATAGCTTGCAGCCCACTGATAGACACCTGAAACACGCAGAGTGTGACCTTGCTCAAGGAACTCCTGTCTGCCTCACTTCCTTAATGTTTCTGTTTCATTAAAGACTAAAAGTAACCTTATCTTAACAGTAGCTAGCCCCTCAAGGTCCTGCAAGCCTTGCTTTCAAATTCCTTAGAGACTTATGCTCTCCCTCACCCCCACTAGCTTAAAAGTATATAATCAGTCACTCCTCACAACCCCAGCGCAGCTCTTTCTGCCCACGGGTCCTGTTCCCCATGCTTTAATAAAACCACCTTTTTGCACCAAAGACGTCTCAAGAATTCTTTCTTAGCCATTGGCTCAAGAACCCCATCATTTCTGGAGTCCTTACGTGGGGCTTGGAGTCTTTTCATCTGGACTCTGAGCTGGTGCAAACCCCGTGAGTACTTTCTCTTTTCTCCCTTTACTCTCATTTCAGGGGCTTTTGGAGGAGGATGGTCTTACTGGAACACTTTCATGTCAATTGCTCAGGCCGCAATCCTCTAGCCCGTGGCTACTCTACGGGGAGGAGAAAGCCGGCCTTTCGGCTGGAAGTTAGTACCCTGGCCGGAATGGTAGTAAGACCCGGAAACTTGATGCCCTCTCTTTATTCCTGTCCTCATACAAAGTTGTCTGCGTTCGGCGCGGGACAGCCACCTAAGTCACCAGGATGGCTGCCAATCTTAAGACTCCCGTGTGAGGTTTCTTCCTCATTGGTCTAATGTGATCCCCTCCATATACTTAGTCTAGCTGCTTCTGGCCAAGAGACCACCACTGGGAGCCGGCCGAAACCAGTACCCGTTTGAATTAAAACCCAACGGGGGACTTTCCCTAGGAAAGTTGGCTGTAAAGACTTTAGAATGTCGCTTTAAATCATGATGGATTTCTATCTTTATTGTTTTCTGTCAATGTCCTCTACCTACTACCTACATTACAGAACTGGGTGATTCCCCCTTGTAAAACTTTTCTAGTGTTTTCCGTGGGTTAAAAACGGCATCGCCTTCGGGGCGCCTGGGTGGCTCAGTCCGTTAAGTGTCAGACTTCGGCTCAGGTCATGATCTCGTGGTCTGTGGGTTCAAGCCCCATGTTGGGTTCCGTGCTGGCAGCCCGGAGTCTGCTTCGGATTCTGTATCTCCCTCTCTCTCTGCCCCTCCCCCACTTGTATTCTGTCTCTCAAAAATAAAAAAATATTAAAAAAAAAAAAAAAGGCACAGCCTTCAAGGAAACTAAGGCATGACCTTCATGGCATGCTCCTCAAGGCAAGGTAAACTAAGGTACAGCCTTTTATCGCATGGCTTTCAAGGCCCAGCACAGCATGGTATTTTGGTCCATACTCCAGGCACCCATTTGTAGCCCAGGATGCAATGGGGAAGCGAAGGGACACTAACATCCCTTCTCTGGGGCCCTCAGTGGCTGGTCGGGGATCAGAGCAATTTTGTTTGAGGGACGCCTCCAGTCGCTTTGACATGAGGAAGCTCTGACATATCCTGCGTGGGACGCCACCTGGGAGTCAGGGAGGATTTTGGTAAGGGACTTTCTGTACTTTTCTAGAAACATGGGATCTTCTTCAGTCCCCAAGGACTCTCCCTTGGGATGCCTTTTAACGTACTGGAATCAATTTGGATTGCAAGATCTAAGAAGGAAAAAACTGATCTTTTGTAATACTGCCTGGCCTCAATACTTAGCAGATGACGAAAAATGGCCCATTAAAGGGCCATTAAATTTTAATATAATCTATCAATTAGATCTCTTCTGCAAGAAACAGGGCAAATGGACTGAAGTACCCTATGTCTAGGCTTTCATGGTCCTAAATCAGGGTCCAGAACCGGGGGCCTCTCGCAGAATGTGTTTGGCCACTAACCAGGCTGCTAAACTCCCTCCTGATATATTGGATGATTCTCTAAACAGGCCTCCTCCGAATAAACCCCCGTTGCTGGAGCAAACGCAGGCCCTGATGAAGGGGACTCCGACACTCTCTCTCACCCTTCCTCCTTCCTAATAGACTCAGGTTCCTCTAGCTGTATGTGGGGGCTTCTCCCTCATTCATTCCTTGGGTTAATGACTATTGAAATTGGAGCCTATTGCCTCTGGTTAGTCTACCTTGGGAAGGAGACTTTATGGAATATTTCCAAGCAGCTATCCCGAAACCCCTTGTGTCTGGGGGAAGTCCCCTGTCTTCTCTGGCCCCACACGGACTGCCCACTTCCGCTTGTGGGTGGGGAAAAAAAAAATCTGCTCATCTGTCGAAGCTGATGGGCTTTAGGACGGCGAGATTTCTTTCTCTGTCCTCTGGGCTTTTATCCACCTCCAGCCTTCCTGGAGTTACCTCACCTCTTCCGTCTCCTCCTGCCCCTCCTCCTGCGTCTGCACCGTCTTGGGAGCGGCCTACATCTTCCATGCCTCTGCCGCCATCAGTCCCTCCTCCTGCCTTCGCTGTCAAGGAGTGAAGAACACCCCCTTGGACTTACACCGCCCACTTCGGGCCCCCCCTCAACTGGGGCCCCAGGTAAAAAATAACAATGGTGAACAAAGCGATTACCTTTTAAAGTGGACCCAAGTTGGGGTGCCTGGGTGGCTCAGCCGGTTAAGCAGCCATCTTGGGCTCAGGTCACGATCTTGCGGCTCGTGAGTTCGAGCCCCGTGTCAGGGTCTGTGCTGACAGCTCAGAGCCTGGAGCCTACTTCGGATTCTGCGTCTCCCTCTCTGTCTAGCCCTCCCCCATTTGCGCTCTCTCTCTGTCTTTCAAAAATGAATAAATGTAAAAAAAAAATTTTTTTTAAGTGGACCCAAGCGGCACATATTTGGTATTTGAACTAATTTATGTTTGTTGGTTCAGTTAAGATAGACATGTCTTTAGAGTTATCAGCATTCAATGTAAAACTTTCTCTAACCTAGGTTTACTGAAGGTCGGATAAGCTCATGAATATCTCTGTTGCAACTTGTTAACAAAAAGATGACTTAAAATGATGGTCAGTTCTGTCTCAATTCATGGGTCATTGTTCAGATAGCTTTCAAGGTCTTTGGTAACCTGAAAGTTTCAAGTTTTGTTTGGATGATAAACTGGATTGAATTCATTGGGCATTTAGGCCTTTTCCAAATCAGATAAAATGCTAAAGCATTAATGATTAAATGTAGGTTTGTGGTTTTTCTTAATTTTTTTAACATTCATTTATTTTCAAGAGACAGGGTGCAAGCAGGGGAGGGGCAGAGAGAGAGGAAGACACAGAATCCAAAGCAGGCTCCAGGCTCCGAGCTGTCAGCACAGAGCCCGACGCGGGGCTCAAACCCACCAACCGTGAGATCGTGACCCGAGCTGAAGTCAGACACTTAACAGACCGAGCCACCCAGGCACCCCTGTAGGTTTGTGTGTTTAACTTATTGCAGAGAAACTAAGGATATTTGGGTCTGTTGGAAAACCTGCTTCATGCTTAGTTGATTCATAAATTTGCCATCTGAAGAATTCTGGTGTCACAGCTCACAATTGGTTAGTGCTTAGTTTTCACTAGAGACTAAGATTTCTTAGAGTTAAATTTCTGCGAAATGTAATGAAGACTGATGAAAATAAGGAAAGGAACTCTGTATGTAGAAAAGCAGGAGATATGTTAGAAATGTGTAAGGAATGGAAGTACAAAAGGTAAAAAAAAAAAGGTAAAAAAAAAAGGTAAAAAAAGGTTGAAGGTAAAAAAAAAAAAGGTAAAAAAAAGTAATTGTTGAAGGTAAACTTGATCAAGCAGAGCAGATGGTATTAACATGGGATATTAACATGTGTATTAACATGGAATAACTGTGGGCACCAAGACCTTGGAGTTTGTTTACCACATAAGAGAAACCGACAAAGGAATGCTCATGGATTAAAAAGTAGGGCAGCTAGGGGAGCCTGGGTGGCTCATTCGACTGTGCTTCTGACTCTTGATTTCAGCTCAGGTCATGATCCCGGGGTTGTGGGATCATGCCCAACACCACTGATCATGGAGCCTGCTTAAGATTCTCTCTCTCTCGGGGCGCCTGGTTGGCTCAGTCAGTAGAGCTTCCAACTTGGGCTCAGGTCATGATCTCATGGCTCATGAGCTCGAGCCCTGCGTCAGGCTCTGTGCTGACAGCTCGGAGCCCGCAGCCTGCTTCCGATTCTGGGTCTCCCTCTCTCTCTGCCCCTCTCCTGCTCTCGCTCTGTCTCTCTCTCAAAAATAAAAATTTTGGGGGCGCCTGGATGGCGCAGTCGGTTAAGCGTCCGACTTCAGCCAGGTCACGATCTCGCGGTCCGTGAGTTCGAGCCCCGCGTCGGGCTCTGGGCTGATGGCTCAGAGCCTGGAGCCTGTTTCCGATTCTGTGTCTCCCTCTCTCTCTGCCCCTCCCCCGTTCATGCTCTGTCTCTCTCTGTCCCAAAAATAAAAAAAAAATAAAAAAAAAAAACGTAAAAAAAATAAATAAATAAAAATTTTTAACAATAAAAAAAAAAAAGATTCTCTTTCTCTCTCTGATGCCCCCCCTCCCCTGCTCACACTCTCAAAAAATAAGAAATAAACAAAACAACAAAAACAGGGCAGATAATTGCATGTAAAACTCACCGGCTGTATAATCTTTGGCAACTTACTTGACCTCTATCTCAGCTTACTCATCTGTAAAGTGGGGCTAATATGATAACAGAATTTAGACTAGCTCCTTGCGCGTACAAAGTGTTAGGCATTAGCTGGTGCGTGTGCGCGCGCGCACGCGTGTGTGTGTGTGTGTGTGTGTGTGTGTGTGTACCCATGAAGAGAGAGAGAGAAGTAGCGAAGGGACAGTTGCAATAATGATGGCAACCCAACTCCGTGTTCCCGTATCTTGCCAAAGTTTCATGGATGTTGGGAAGCAGTTTATGGGCACAGCGGAAGGCTTCTCTGGGTTGCGGCCAGGGTGACGTGCTCTTGACATCAGCAACCCTAATAGAGGCTTCCAAATCGCCCACTTCCCTGACCGGGGCAGAGGTCACGGACCCGTGTGGAGCCCTGGGAGTCATTGTTAATGTCTTGTTCCTCCAGTCCTTCCAATGATTTTATCAGCACTTAATTCTTTGTGTTAAGTCTCTTTTTCAAAATAACTAAACAACTCCCGTTTCTCACCACTGAACACTGACAGATACAGGGAGGAAATAAAAACTTGGGTCTGGGACACGTGAAGATTCTACTGCCTTTTGACGTCAGGTGTGCCTCATTATACATGGGAGCCCGCAATCTAGGTGCAGGACAAGGGTAAGCAGGTTAAATATATGAGTCTTAGTCTATGGGTGACATTTCAAGCCATTAGAACAGATGAAATCACCTGGCTAGAGAGTGAGAACAGATGCCGGCCCGGGACATAGCTGGGGCACCCCAACACTTAAAAGTCTGATAAAAGAGGAAGAAATGGGAAAGGACGCTGAGAAGGAGTATCCAGCGAGAAAAGGGGGGGGGGGGGATCAGAGTATGTATCCCAGAAACCCAATACGGAAAGTAACTCAAGATGCAGTGAGGAACTCTGTCAAATGCTGCTGAGAGACAAAGACAAGGTTACAGAAATGTCCCTGGGATTGGGAACATAGACAAGAATGGTTCTGAAGGAACGGTGGGGGCCAAAGCCCAGTGGAGTGAGTGGAGGGGTAGGAGGAAGGATGCAGAGATAGCGTGCACAGGTAGACAAGCCTTCTGAGAAGTATGGATATGTAGGGAGCGGCTAAATCGAGCAGTAGCCGGGGGCACCTGGGTGGCTCGGTTGGTTGAGCACCTGACTCTTGATTTCGGCTCAGGTCATGATCCCAGGGTCGTGGGGTCGAGCCCCGCGTCGGACTCTGAGCTCAGCGTGGAGCCTGCTTAGGATTCTCTCCCTCTCTCTCTCTCACTCTCCCTCTTGCCCTCTCCCCTGCTCACGCTCTCTCTCTCTCTCTCTCAAATTAAAATAAGTGTTTAAAAAATACAGCAGTGGTTAGAAGGAAGATCTGGGGTCAAGAGAGGGATGTTCAAAAGAGAAGACATATTAAAGCAAGTCTATTGCACATAAGCGTGATCAAGCAGACAGGATGATATTAACATGCAGGAGAGAGGAGAGATGACTGTGGGCACCAAAGTCTTGACCGTACACAAGGCAAATGGACGCAAAGCCCAAGGAGGAAAACAGAAAATGGAGACGCACATCGAGGGTGGTGGGTTTGGTGGTGGGATGATAAGGGAGTTTCCATGTCCTTGCTTTTTTTTCCTTAACGAAATAAAATGCAAGGTCATCAGTTGAGAGTGAAAGCAGGAGGGATATTGGAGGTTTGCAAAGAAGGGCGATGGTGTGATAGAGAACGAGAGGGGGGGAAGGACGGACTGTGGCCGTGTAGCGTAATTGTTGGACTTACGAATCGTGGTCAAAAATTTTCTTGCGATTTACGGTCCAAATCTTCAAGTGAGTCCTTCCCCATCCCCAGTCCCCAGGTAGCCACTGATCTGTTTTCTGTCACCACAGATTAGATTGCGTTTTCTGGAGATTTAGATCAATGGAACCATATAACATGGTCAATCGTGCACGCTTCAACCTTGCTAAACTCAGTCATTAGTTCTAGTAGCTTCTTTGTAGAATCCATTGGATTTCCCATATAAATGAGCATGGAGCCCATGAATAAAAGTTTTACTTCTTTTCCAAAAAAAAGTATTTTTGTCTTTTTTTTTTCCTTTTTCCCCCGCTGGTCCCCCAGCGGGGGAGGGCCAGAGAGAGGGGGGGACAGAGGATCCTAAGCGGGCTCCATGCTGACAGAAGCAAGCCCGATGAGGGGCTCGAACCCATGAACCTCGAGATCATGACCTGAGCCGAAGTAGGACGCCCAACCAACTAAGCCACCCAGGTGCCCCATACAAGTAATTTTCTTAAGTGAGACCAGCCAGTTAGGATACTGTACTTTTCTGCTACCGTGTGCAGTTGTCTATGTGCAGTTAGGGAACAGGGGGACAGTCAGGTTTAACCGGGGGGGTCGGTTTCGAAAAGGTCTAGTGTGTGAACAAGAGAGAAGGTGGCCAAGGGTGGGTAGACAGAAAAGATGGTGGAAGTGGAAGAATGTCAAGGAAGGACAAGGTCGGGGTGTGGGATGGGTCATCCATGTGGATGTTAAAGTCACCAAGAACGATGAACCGGTATTAGCTTGAAGGGGACAACGGAGTCTGGAGGAAAAGGAGAAGTATACACTTCCTGCTTTGGGCTTCTAGGGAGTGGAAGGGGCCGGGGCATAGATCCCAGATACTCTGGGACTCTGCCTCCCTCCCTAGCAGGTGCCCAGACTTAGGGGATCAAGCCCTCGCCACCCACACTCCATTCCTTCCCCCCGAGAGGCCTCCGCTGTCAATCCCACTGCAAGCTCTCCCTAACCTAGACTTTATGCAAACAAAGTCCTCTTTACTCTCCTCCTGAAGTCCAGACCACCTTGTCACCAGCCCTGGCCACGCTCTGGGGCAAGATCGAGTACGGGAGAGAAAAATCCATTTTATTTCGTGAAGCCGCCGTTGGATCATCCTGCCACACACAAAAAATAAAAGAAGGAATGATTCCCGAATTTTAACCCTGGATAGTTCTAGATGGGATAGCGGGATCACAATGTATACACATGCTGAGGTATGGAGTGTGTGTGTGTGTGTGTGTGTGTGTGTGCGCGCACAAGCCAAAGGAGATAGGGAAAATTTGCTTTTGCTACCCTACACCTGCCACTTATTTGATGATCCTTCCCCTTTTATTTAAGTCTCTTGTCTCCGTATTTTCCCTAGGCTACAGAGGGATGCCATCTGTATGCCCTGTGACGCAGAATTCTATTCCACTGGTTCCCTTTTGGGTGACAATGGATATGAATGGGTTAATACGATTAAAAACAACCTGCTGTTGCTTTAGCAAACCACTGAGTTTCCTAGGCAACATATTGCCTGCATTTCTCCTGTTTCTTCCTGTCTCTAAAAGCCCCTATGGTGGGAATGGAGAAAATATTAACCTTGGCCAGCACTCAAGTCCCGGCTCTGTCTCTCCCCCGCCCCCCTCTACTCCCCCCCCCCCCCCCACCGCAGCTGACCTTGCCTCCTGCTTCACGGAAAACACGGAGGCTGTCAGGTGTAAATTCCCTCAACCTTGAGGGCCCCACATCTCTCTCCCTCCCCTCTTAAAGGACAAGGCACATCACTCTGCCCGTCCTTTTGATTTCAAGGTCTCCTGTCTCACTTCCTGCCACAAGGTTGGTTAATATCCCCTCTCTCTTGTCTTTTCAGTCTCTAAGCATCTGCTGGCCACGTCGTCGTGCAGCTGCGACTATTAACCGCTTTCAGGGAAAACAAACCAAACCAAGAAATCCAGTCCCCTGTCTTCCACTCCCCGCCACCCTCCCTTTAGTCAAGTTTCTAAACCTTATTGTTTGAGAGCTAGATCTCCCTCCTCGCAGCCCACTCACTCCTGAGGCGGCTTCTGACGCAATACTAAGTAAGAGCACTCTGGCTTAGGCAAACCAGGACTTCTCAATGGCCTTGGCCGACCTGCCTTTTAGTCCGCCCCCTTCTTTTTAAAAAAAAAACTTAACTTTTATTCATTTTTGAGAGACAGAGAGACAGAGCATGAGCGGGGAAGGGGCAGAGAGAGGGAGACACAGAATCCGAGGCAGGCTCCAGGCTCTGAGCTCCGAGCCATCAGCACAGAGCCTGACGCCAGGCTCGAACTCACAGACTGCAAGATCATGACCTGAGCCGATGTCGGTGGCTCAACCGACTGAGCCACCCGGGTGCCCCTGTCCGCCCCCTTCCTGATGCTTGCACAGTGCTCAACGTCCTGAACCTCCCCCTCCTGGAAACTCTCTTCTCTCTCTGCTTCCGTCTCGGACCACACCCTCCGAGTTTTTACTCTCATCTCTTTGGTGCGTTCCTCCTTCTCTACCCATCCCTACAACGTGAATCTTCCCCGAGATTCTATCCCGGGCCCTCTTTTTTCTCAACAACCTGTAGACTCCAGGTGAGCAATATGAATGACTAGCAGGAGGATGGTGGGTGTGGGAGTGCATAGTATGTGCCGGGATTCACAAAGAAACATGCTCCGACCCCCCCTTTTTTTTTAAGAAACAGTAACCCTCTTCTCTTGCATTTTCCACTTTCCATGGGGTCACGAGTACAAAAAAAACATTTGACTATCTTCTCTACTACGAACAAAAACGGAGCAAAGGTGATAAAAGAGAACTGATGCGTTGGGGGAACAGTAAGGAAAAGCGGGCCTCCCTTATGGGTGCCCTCTGAAGGAGGCGGCCGCCACTCAGCTCTTGGCCAGTCGTCGCCACAGGGGGATCTAATGCCAGATCGTCTCCCTCAGTACAGAAGTCAGAAGTACAGGTTTATGTAACGCTCTTTTGGTGGAGCGCTGACATTTCGTATTTTAAAAATTAACATAATGTGAGGGTCAAAAAGAAAATGCATTCGAGACAGCTCTAGTCACCAGGGTCAACAATTTTCAACCTTGGTTTAGGACACCGGGCAGTGACCTCTATCCTGAGGGATAGGGGAGGGGTAGAGAGAGGGCGGGGTGGGGGGGGTGGTGGGGAATGGAGAGAGAGAGCATCCCGAGCAGGATCCGCACTGTCAGCGCAGCGCCCGATGCCGGGTTCAAACTCATGAAACCGTGAGATCAGGCATGACCTGAGCCGAAACTGAGAGTTGGACCCTTAACCGACTGAGCCACCCAGGCGCCCCTTGCCTGCGCTTTTGAGACACGAACGTGCATGTGACTCCTGGAGGTCTTGTTAAAATGGAGATGGTGATTCAGTAGTTCTGGGATACTGCCCAAGACGGAGCGTGTCTAATAAGCTCCCAGCTAAGGCCACGAACCACACTTTAAGTCACAACCCCCATCTGAATACAAGGTCCTTTCTGCAAATTTGTTCTTTCCCCTGCATACCTCCTCTTGGTGGATGATATGCTATCTGCCCACCCACCCGAGGGTTTGGGGCATAAATAAGCTGTAGAGGGAATGGGAGAAGTAGACACGGAATCCTAAGCCCTGTCCCATTCAACTTCTCAACCTGTGTCATATTCAACCCTGTGTTTACATCCTCACTATCACGACTTTGATTTAGCTCTTCCTTTTCTCCCGAGGTAGAGCTCCTCACTGGTGTCCCTGCTCCAATAGCCACTCGTCCGAGGCATCCTCAATGTTCCCACCAGCATAATACTTCCAAAAAAGAAAAATGATCTCGGGTAAAGCCTGGACTCCGGAGTCAGCCCTTTGAGCTTAAGTCCCAGCTCTGCCCCTTACTAAGTGTGTGACTTTGGGCAAGTCGCTTAACCTGTGTATCAGTTGCCTCATCTATAAAAAGAGGATGATAACAGAACCTGACTCAGGAGAGAGAAATGAGTTAATATATGTAACGTGTTTGTAACACTCAATACACCTTAGCTGTGAGGTTGGCCACATCGCTCCTAGTTTTAGTATGGTTGTTGACGGCACAAAGGAAGTAGAGGGGCGCCTGGTTAAGTCTGTTAAGCCTCGGACTCCGGCTCAGGTCATGATCTCACAGTGCATGAGTTCAAGCTGCCTTGGGTTGTCAGCGGGGAGCCCACTTAGGATCCTCTGTCCCCCTCTCTCTCTGCCCCTCCCCCGCTCACGTGCTCACGCTTTCACGTGCTGGAGCTTTCTCCCCGCCCCCCACCCCCCCCCCCCCCCCCGCTCCCCCAAAAAGAAAAATAAACATTAAATAAAAGAAGAAGGAAGTAGAAAGTGATCAAGCTGGACAGGTAGGCTGAGGCCAGATCACGGGTGGTTAGAGCCTTAGGTTGGGTTCCCTGGGGAAACAGACTCTGCTATGGAGTTTAGGTTATCAGAGGCTGACTGGGGAGTGCTCTTGGGATGTCCACCTGAAGGGTAAGGCAAGGAAGCAGGATCCGGAGAGCAGTCACAATGCAGCCTCAGTCAATCCCACAGGGAGCTCTGAGGCTGGGATGGCCCCACCCAGTCTGCCCCACAAACTACCTGCCTCACAGTGTTTTATGAAGGGTACGTGAGTTATCCAATCACTAAAAAGAAACGCTAATGATGTGATGTGACAGAGGCGCTAATTATCGCCAAGGACAGCAATCATACTGCAATATATAAATTGCACCAAATTCACATGACAATATTCTATGTCAAATATGTTTCGATAAAAAAGAGTACACACGTTATTCCATACACAGGGTTCAGAACGTTGCCTAGCACATGAAAAGCGCTCGAACAATGTTAGCTATCACCAAAGATGCAGATTCTCAGGCTTTACCTTCTACTGGATCAGAATCTTTGGGGGCTGATCCTAAGCATGGGTATGTTAATAATTACCCTCCCCCCCTCTCCAGATCATTCTGATCTTCACTAAAGTTTGAGAACCACTGGTTTCCCTAGAAAACTCATCGCTCCCTTGTCCACTTAGTAAACCTTTGTAAGGCTCAGGTCAAGTGTCACTTCCTGTATGAAATCTTCCTAGATCAGACCTTCCAACCCTCCTTTCTCCACCTCCTCCTTGTCGTGTGCAGACCACGATCACAGCATCTATAACCTTTTGAGTGTCTGTCTCCCATTGCTAGATAGGGAGCTCTTCCCTTGAGGGGCAAAGACTTGGCATCCTTAACATCTACCACAGAGCCCAGCATGGAGCAGGATCTCAAGAGATCCTCAAGGTCAAGTGGATGTAAACGGACAGATCCTTTTTGGGTCTCTTTAAAATCTCAGCACCAAATGCTGCCTACTCTAATCTCTGAAATTGAAAATGTGGAACCCATATATCGGTTTTTTGGTTGGTTTGTTGGTTTGTTTTGGGAATCCATATGCCTCTTTTACAGAGGACATAGTTGGCGACTTTGGAGTTTCGGTTTTTATCTTTTTAAAAGTTTGAATCTTGTATTGCCTTGTAGAATAATGCAAGTAATTTATGCTCCCTGTACAAAAAAGGAAGCAAAAATTCCCCATAATCTCACAACCCAGACATAGCTCTCATTAACTTTTTAAAAATTTTAATTCCACTCTAGTTAATGTACTAGTTATCATTAACTTCTGCGTGTATTTCCTTCATATTTTGTCTGTGCATGGGTTTCCATACTGAAATCAATTCAAGCCCACAAATATTTATTGAGCACCTAGTATATGTCAGTCACTGTTCTAAGCACAGGGGCTACCGTAGGGAAGGAAACAAAACTTCTAAATTTTTTTTTAATGTTTATTTTATTTTTGAGACAGAGAGAGACACAGCATGAGTGGGGGAGGGCAGAGAGAGGGAAACACAGAGTCTGAAGCAGGCTCCAGGCTCTGAGCTGTCAGCACAGAGCCCGACGCGGGGCTCGAACTCGTCAACTGCGAGATCGTGACCTGAGCCGAAGTCGGACACTCAACCGACTGAGCCACCCAGGTGCCCCGCTTTATGATTTTTCTGTACAAATCTCTGTTCCCGTCTCCGAGAACTTCCCTAGGAAAAAGCTCAAGAAGTTAAATTCCTTGGTCACAGGTTAGGAATAATTTGCGTATTGCCAAAAGGGCTCTCTAGAAAGCCTGCACTCACTTAAAATGTAATTGCGTCCAACAATATGTATTTATAAATCGAGTGCCTACTACTTTATTGAGGCACACATGGTCTAGGGGCTTGAAATACGCTGGTGAACAAAATGAATCTTTCACTCTAGCAATTTCACTCTTGCCAGCTGTGTGCTCGCCAAAACCAAGTACTACCATTCTTAAAAAGCCTCAAGAAACAAAAGGCGAAAAAGAATGCTCCGGTCACTTGAATGGTGAAAAGGGGTACGTTGTTATTATGTCCTTTTGGATCTATTTGATTACTAGTGCAGTTGAATTACTTCCCACACGTTTTCCAGCTAATCAGCCAATTGCCCTGTTTTTCTTTAAAAGCTTTTGGAGGGGCGCCTGGGTGGCTCAGTCGGTTAAGCATCCGACTTCGGCTCAGGTCACGATCTCACGGTCCGTGAGTTCGAGCCCCGTGTAGGGCGCTGGGCTGATGGCTCAGAGCCTGGAGCCTGCTTCCGATTCTGTGTCTCCCTCTCTCTCTGCCCCTCCCCCGTTCATGCTCTGTCTCTCTCTGTCTCAAAAATAAATAAGCGTAAATTAAAAAAAAATAAAAGCTTTTGGAAACCTTTGAAAATAATTTAAAGGAGGCAGGGAGTGTGGAAACATTAACAGACTGAACATATATCTCGGGAAAGAAGCAGCCCTCAGGTCAAGTATATAGGCTTTAGAAATTGATTTGAAGTCCAAGAGCATATATGATGCAACTCTCATGTCTGGAGACGGCTTATTAAGTAAGGCGCTCCCTCCCTATTCCCACAGAATTTTCGAACTCAGGCTGAGACCTCTCCAAGGAGTGTTGTGACACGAGCCAGAAGGGGGGACTGCTTTTCCTCAACAATCCCGACATCCCACCTAAGAGCCTGCCTTAACATCAAATCTGCGTTGACAGCATTTACATTTTCAAGCCGTATCACTGCTTGAAGTTTTAAGCTGCACATATTTTTTACCCTCTGCATGAGGTAGGACTTCCCTCAACCTATCATCCCGGGGAATGCAGAGGCGTAGCAGGAAGGACACTGGATTGCGATAAATGGAAAATCATAAATCCCCCAGCCATCCATAAAAACGTTTCCCCCACTTTTTAAACATTAAAAAAAATTTTTTTTTAATTAAAGATTTTATGTTTAAGCAATCGCCACACCCAGCGTGGGGCTCGAACTCACGACCCCGAAATTAAGAGTCCCTTGCTCCACCTGAGCCAGCCAGGCGCCCCTCCCCCGCTTTTTATATATAAAATATAGCACAGACGAGATGACACATAGCACTGTGTAAGTTTAAGGTACACAACACACTGGTTTGAGACATTTGTACTGTAATGTGATTGCTGTTATAGCATAGCTGACACCTTCTGTCTCATCGCGTAATTATCATTTCTTCTAGCGGTGGGAACCATTAAGATCTAGTCCCTTAGGGGCCCATGGATGGCTCAGATGGTTAAGCATCCGACTCTTGGTCTCGGCTCATCACGATCTCCCGATTCACGGGTTCGAGCCCTGTGGGGATCCTCTCTTTCTCCGCCCTCTCCTCTCTCTCAAAACTAAATAAACATCTTTTTTTTTAAATCTAGTCTCTTCGCAAGTTTAATGTTTAAGATACAGTTCTGTTGTTTATAATCACTTTACTGTATATCAGATCTTCAGGACTTAGGTATCTACTAGTTATAAGTATGTACCCTTACACAACATCTCTCCCCCTTCCCCACTCCCAGCATTCCACTCTGGGTCTTTTTTTGAGCTCAGTTTCTTTTTTTATTTATTTTTATTTTTTTAATGTTTGTTTTTTGAGAGAGAGAGAGAGAGAGAGAGAGAGAGAGAGAGAGAGCACGAGCGAGCACAAGCCAGGAAGGGGCAGAGAGAGAGGGAGAGAGAAATCCCAAGCAGGCTCCACGCTGTCAGCACAGAGACCAACGCAGGGTTCTAACTCACAAACCGCGAGGTCATAACCCGAGCTGACATCAAGAGTCGGACACTTAACTGACGGAACCACCCAGGTGCCCCCAGTTCCTTTTTTTTAGATTCCACATTTTTTCGATATCATGCAGGATTTGTCTTCCAATGTCTGACATTTCCACCGCTTCCAATAGTGGTTATTGTTGAGGAAAGAGAATCAGGGGTGAAGAGAAGGGCTTTCACTTACATTTTCGTGTCTTTCCATTGTTTGAATTTTATGTCCTTAAGCAAATATGACTTTAAAATATTTCAACAAGTGTTATCTGGGTGGGAGCTAATGACTTACTCTCATTTTTTTTTTTACTTTGTATCTCTCTTCATTAGGAAAAAAAAAACCCTGATGAACCATTTATTATTTTTAAATTTCCCCAGTTTTGTAAAACAAAATCTGTGTGTGTGTGTGTGTGTGTGTGTGTGTGTGTTTCATACGTCTGCAAAAATATAAACCAAACTGCTCATGTGGGGGCTCCATTCAAAGATTGTTTGGGGAGCTGGGAGAGAAAGAATGCATTTCATTTTTTTCCTTATGCACTTCCGTATTGTTTAAGTTTGTTATTATAATGAGCACGTATCACCGTTCTCCTTTTTATTTCACAAAAGTAATAATAAACCTTTTTTTTTTTCTCCTGAGGCTAAAAGTGACATGAGCTCATTGCAGAAAAATGTAGAAAACTGCAAAGAAGAAACTAACAACCACAACAGTTAACATGTTTCCTTTTAGGTATCCTTTCAATGCATTTTTTTTTTACATAGTTGAGTTTTCATGCTGTATAGTTTTATATCTTCTTTTTCTGCCTCAAGATTAAAACGTAAGTATTTTCCCATGTCATGCATGTCGTAACAATATTGTATGGTTTGGTCACAATTCAAGTGGATTAATTAGCTATTTCTTAAAGTTTAACATTCAGGTTGTTTCTAGTTTTTTCATATTAAAAACGATTTTCTGGGGCACCTGGCTGGCTCAGTCAGCAGACCACGCAACTCTTGATCTTGGGGTCACGAGTTCAAGCCCCACGTGGGGCGTCGAGCTTACATTTTAAAAAATGGTTATTTGATGAGCATCTTAGTAGTGAAATCTTTGTTTGCATTTCTAAGTGTTTCCTTGGCATGGATTCCTAGAGGTCGAAGGATGGACCAAAGAGTAGATTTCTAGAAGTGGGATTGATAGAAAATATTTTTATGAATGACAGAAGATTATATCAATTTCTACTCGAACCCAAACCCACCAGTCAGGAGATCATGACCCGAGGTGAAGTCACACGGTTCACCAACTGAGTCACCCAGGTGCCCTGAGACAAAACATTTTCCATATGCTTATTCACCACTGGCGTCCCCCCCCCTTGGGTGGACGGACTACCTTTTCCATTTTTGCCCATTTCTTGACTAACACCTTATGGATTTTCTTATCAATTAAAACGAGCTCTTCCAAGATATTAACCCTTTCTCTGTCACTAGATGTCAATGAAACTATTTTCTCACAAGTTTGTTGTTTTTGAACAACAAATCTCGGCGGTAGATTTTTAAAACAAAAGATAATTGGAGTCTAACTACAGCCTTGCGCCCTCGGTTTAAGCCTGTTTTCCCTTGATTCAATCGAAGAGGTTTGACAAAAGAAGATGGGGTAGGGGGCAGGGATGGAAGCAGTTTGTGCCAGAAGTTTTTAGAATTCTCAGGTAAGAAGCCAGTTCTCTCAAATCTCTTGCGTGTTGAGAGGGGGAGTAAATTACGTGCAAGCGAACAGTACTCTTGATGGAAAAGTACTGCTCTGGGCCGCAGATGTGTACCAGGCTTGGTTTTAATTATTTCTCCCCCTTCTCTCTATCCTTTCTTCCGCTCCGCCCCCCCTAACCCCCGCCCCGGGCTGGTGACAGTAAAGAGGGCAGCCGGGTTAGGATTCTAAAGGGTATAGACAGGCCTTCCCCTGTTAGGCCTGCTCCAGTGCAGCCGGTTAGCCCAGCAATGGCAGGAGGAAATACCTAGGAAAGGAAGGGACCAAACTCGGGATCTTTCCAAACTCCCGCTTTCGTCTGGGATACAGCACAGGGAGGTGGCGACTGCCAAGGGTAGCTCGGCAGACTTCAAATAAAAGAACGCTGCCAACAAAGAAACTTTGGTCATTATTCTGAGCCAAAAAAAAAAAAAAAAAAAGCGCGTTAACCACAGAGGGTTGCTTGCTGATGCGCTGGGACTGAGCAAATCTCTGATTGCCGAGAATGAATTCAACGTAAATCCGGCGAGCCGATCCGTCTCCCCAGATATTGGGAGAGTTGTCGGACAGGGGCCCGTGCACCGACTGGAGCTACCCCGGGGGTGTCCACGCCACAGCCTCGGGCGGGGAGGACTGGAGAAGGGTCGTGGAGGAGAGTCAAAGGGGGCTCCCAAAGTGGAAATGGGTAGTCTGGGCCTCCAAGGTGCAAAAGGAGCTGGAGGAGAGAGTTTCCTTCCTGTCCCCCAAGAGAGCCCCGCGGCCCCGGTGGGGGGGGGGGGGGAATGGGCGGGGAAAGGTGAGGCTTCAGAATGCAAGGCGGGGGAGAAGCCTGAAGCAGCAGAAATGGAGCCGTGCGCGGCGCGCATCAGGTGGCGGAGGGGCCCTCCGCCAGAGCTCTGCAAAGCCGAGGCTCTCGGAACCGGTCGGGGCGCAAGGAGCAAGCGAGGGTGCGGAGAAGGGCTGCGCGCTGCGTCGCGCTTAGCTAGAGGATGGCGCGACGATGGCGTGAGGCCGGGGCCGGGGCCTCGCAGGTAGGGCCGAGGCGGGGGGGGGGGGGGGGGGGGGCCGGTCCCGCGGCGCCAGGGTAGGCGGGATCCGGCTGGGGGAGGGGAGCGACGGCCGGGAGGCCAGGTGGGGGGCCGGAGCTGGGCGGGGCGCGGCGCCCCGGCGGCCGCGGGGGAGGCGGGGCCGGGAGGCTCCGCCCGCCTAGGCCCCGCCCCGCCCCGCCTCCTCCGCCGGCTAGTCCTTGTCCGCCGATCCGTGCGCGCCACAAGCTCGCAGAGAGGGAGGAGAAAGCAGCCAGTTCCGGAGCCCTCCCTAGCCCGGCCCAACCTTTGCTCCAGAGATCATGGCTGCCGAGGATGTGGCGGCGACAGGCGCCGACCCGAGCGAGCTGGAGGGTGGCGGGCTGCTACACGAGATTTTCACGTCGCCGCTCAACCTGCTGCTGCTCGGCCTCTGCGTCTTCCTGCTGTACAAGATCGTGCGCGGGGACCAGCCGGCGGCCAGCAGCGACAGCGACGACGACGAGCCGCCCCCGCTGCCCCGCCTTAAGCGGCGCGACTTCACCCCTGCCGAGCTGCGGCGCTTCGACGGCGTCCAGGACCCGCGCATACTCATGGCCATCAACGGCAAGGTGTTCGACGTGACCAAAGGCCGCAAGTTCTACGGGCCCGGTAACGGCGGCCGCCCAGGGGACGCGGAGACAAAAGAAGGGGCCCCGGCCCGGGGCTGGGTCCGGGGGAGGCGAGGGGGAGGGAGGCGCCCCTGAGGGGAGGAATGGCGATCGTGGCGGGGCGGCTCCCAGCGGCAGTGGGCAAGGGGCCCTCAAGAAGTGCCGCGGCCGGCGGGGGACACCGCCAGCGCCGGGATGGGGGTGGAGGGAGAAGGCTGGAGCGCTCAGGCCGGGATGGGGGGAGGGGGGGCCGGCGAGATCGCTAACCGGGAAGGGGGGCACCGCCGAGCGCAGTGTTCGAGGCGCTTCGAGGGCACGGGGTTTGGGGCTTCCTGGAAGGAGGGGCGGTGTCGGGCTGGAGAAGGGAAACGAGGGTGTCTCGAGGGAAGCCGGGGGGAGGGGGGGAGGTCCAGCCTCGGAGAAGATGCGGAGGCCGCTGCCGCCGGGAGTGGCCGTGGTGTAACGTGAAGGTGCGGGAGATGGAGCGCGGAGGTGGGATTAGCAGCAGGTCGAAGCCGCGTGCGCGCTGGCGGGTGATGTGTGTGTGCGTATCCCGTGTCCGTGGCTCGCCAGGCGCGTGTGTGCGTGCGCGCGCGCGCTTGGAATGTGGCATGTGTCAGGTATGTGTGTGGCATGTGTTTGGTATGTGTGTGCGCGCGCTGCGTGTGGCCGACCGAAAAGCTGGAAGGTGAACGCGGAGATTCCGTGGGCGGGGGGGGGGCGGGGGGGGGTAAGGGAGCTGCTCGAGGGCGGAATGAGGCTGAACGCAGCGGACAATGGGAATGTGGCCAGATGAGAAGGTAATAGAGCATTTCAGTCTATAGCGCGAGAGAAAGGACTAGAAGCCAAAAAAAAAAAAAAAAAATTAAAAATGGAGGGAGAGAGAAGTGGGAGGATCCTGGGAAACAAAAGGGGTAGGGCTGTGAGGGCTGCTGGGTGTGGGGATTTCAGGAAAAGCCAACCGGAGGGGAAATGAGGGTGGCTGACTGCTGAGCCATTGGAGGACAGCAGGCCCGAAGGGCCTTAGAGATGAGGCTTTCTAAGCCTGCTGGTGGATCAGAATCACCTGATGCGCTTGAGGAAAAACACCGATTCCCGGCTTAATCACCGCCACCGTGGAGGAGTCTGTCGGGGAGGTCCAGCAATCTGCATTGTAAGAGGCTTTCCCCGGGGCGCCTTTGAGAAACGGCCGGGTTTGGAAAGTCGTGCCATGTAGACTATTTGGAGAGGAAGGAGGTTTTAGCTCGTTTAATACGGACTCCTAAAAACCGAGAGCTCAGGGAGTGTGTCCACATCGAGAGTACTCTCTTGCTCGCGGGTCTGGAGAGAGGGAAGCGGGTCTGGAGACGCGCACACGTACCCGTGATCCCCGTCATCTCCACTCCTGCTTTGTTTTACTCGCCCAGCCCAACTAATCAAGATCAGATGTGGGAAAGTTATTACGGAACTCGTCCCCTTAGCAGTGTTTCCCCAGTGGCTGATTTAGAAGACCTACCTTCTGTAGGCCGTGTAACTGTCAAGATCATTTGAAAACCACACCTCTATTATCGGCACTTACCCTGGCACACCTAGAGGCATTTTCAGTGGACATAATCATGTAAATACCCGTTAGTACTGAGCTGCACCATCAAGAAGTCCAAAGACGTGCACGGACCATCATCGTATGATTGTAATTTGCAAAGTCATTGGGGGGAATGTAGGCCTGTGCACAGAAACACAGCACTGGGAATCAGGCGACCTGAGTTCTAATCCGGGTTGGATTACTGACCAGCTGTGTGACCTGGCACGAAGCATTGTTCTCTCTGGGCCTTAGCTGTCCCTCTGAAAAATGCTGAGGACGGCCCATTGGGAGATCTTCCTAAGTCTCTACCCTGCGCTGTCGTCCTGTGAGCCCATGAATGCGTGATACCATGTACAAATGATAATCCACGTTACAAAGGATTCCTAAAAATGATTCATTCCGGTGCCCATTATTCTATGCATGGCACCTTTGTGGGCACTGGGAATACAGCAGGGAGCAAAACAGAAAAAGGGGCTGCTCATGGAGCTTATATTCTGGGAAGGTACATTCTGGTGAATATATTCCTAATGCTCCCCTTGGGCCATTTTTCAGTATTCAGTGACTATAATCTCTGAAGTAGCAAGGTCCACGCCAGAACAATTGGCCTGTTTTCAAGTACTAGATGCTACCATGGCCGCTAGAAGTGTGTGTGTGTGTGTGTGTGTGTGTGTGTGTGTGTGTGTGTGTGTATACAGTGTGAAAACTGTGAAATGTGTCATGTGAAAACTGTGTAATGGGTTTGTTGGGTTTTACCTTCTTTAGTGGGATAGCAAACAACCGGTTTTCTTTAGAACCTTATTTGCGTTCAACAGTTGGTCATAAATTTTGTCTAATTTGTACACAAATGAATTCCTTGTGGATTGAGCTTTCCAGTGACCAGGGGGCATATTGAAACTTGATCCGTCCTCATACCTGGCCTCGTGGTTACCTACAAACTTTTTAATGTCAGAGTTGCTACCCGATCCACCTTGGGGACACAGCACGTGGTTTAAAGTACAGTGGATTCTTTTCATTTACTTGTGCAATATTTAAATAAGTCTAAACATCCACGTCAAGCACCCACAAAATGATTCACCGCTCTCTTAGGCAAAAGTCTGTATAATAGCATTCTCATGTTTCATATATTTGTTTGGGATATTGATTCAGTCTTTGTCTTCCATGGAAGTGTGAGGATTTTGAGTCTTGTCTTCCAGCTCCCCAGAGTGACAGAGGTGATCTCTGTGCTATTTCTTCTTTATTGACAGTGTAGATTATGTAACATGAGGAGAGATTTCTGAACCACTGATACTCTCATAACATGATTTCTCCTGCAGATACCACATGTTAATGTTTAATACAGTCTCACCACCAAAGATCGCCACGAGATACTTTGGAGTCACTAAAACAGATCGGGATACATTTTATAAGGAAATGTTTTCATTTATGCCTTAGTATTTATTGCCTTAAGAAACTGTAACTTTCGCTGCTGTAGCCCTAGTGCCTCGAAGAGAGGCAGGCTCTGGGTTCAGTCCTAAAGCCGGATTCTGACCCGTGGGCTCAGTATTAACCTTAAACGATCTCCTACCACCGCATCCCGCCCTAGGAGATAATCATTCATGGCTTTCTTATTAGCTGTTTGAAAATCACAGGAAATGGATGATGATGCATAACATACTGATTTGTGACAGTCTGAGGACAACAGATCCTTCAGTATCCACCATGTAATGACAAAAGCATCACCGTCACTTAGGGTTTCCAAATGGAATTGGATACTGCAGAAGGGGGCTTTCTTCGTTGATGGGTAAGGAAGCTATTTCCTATGTATGAAGCACAGAGAAACTGTCCGTCTAATAAAGAACTGATCTTTGGTTTGGTTTTGTTTTTTAAGAGGGGCCGTATGGGGTCTTTGCCGGAAGAGACGCCTCCCGGGGCCTTGCCACCTTCTGCCTGGATAAGGAAGCCCTGAAGGACGAATATGACGACCTTTCTGACCTCACTCCCGCCCAGCAGGAGACCCTGAGTGACTGGGACTCTCAGTTCACTTGTAAGCATTTTTTTTAAAATTGTGCCCGGATCAAATTTCTACCAGTAATGGGATTCACAGCAGCACAATAGTTACTACTAAGCAGCCTGAAACTGGGGAGCATTTTGATAGGCTCCTGAACGGACGGATCAAGTTCATGGCTTGAAGTGATTGCAGCAGTGCTGAGTCACCTGCCATGATTGCGTCCAGTTTTTAGCCAGTTCCCCACGGAAACTTGGGTTTCTGTTATTTAAGTTTTTTTCAACGTTTTTAATTTATTTTTTGGGACAGAGAGAGACAGAGCATGAACGGGGGAGGGTCAGAGAGAGAGGGAGACACAGAATCGGAAACAGGCTCCAGGCTCCGAGCCATCAGCCCAGAGCCCGACGCGGGGCTCGAACTCACGGACCGCGAGATCGTGACCTGGCTGAAGTCGGACGCTTAACCGACTGCGCCACCCAGGCGCCCCTCTGTTATTTAAGTTTTTGACGGGTTTGCCTAGATTCCACACTAGGATTTGGTGCTTGGCCTGTCGGGGAAAGGATCATGGCCGTGTAGGCTGCAGAGAGGGATTTCAGAAGTCCTTACTAGCAAGGCTTGCTATTTAAAAGCAGCCCACATGTCTGTTGAAGAATGGGAGACTTGTGTTCAACAAAACAGCTTCTTTTTGAATCTAACTGAGCCTGACTATAGGCCTCATCTACAAATGATGCTTATAATCTGCCCAGCAACAATGGTGTCTGCATTTTTAAAAAGAAAGGGAAAAGGAGACACTTGTTTCCTGGCTTATGCTATGGGCTGAGGTCTTTGGGGCTGGAGGGTGGGGGGAGGAAGGACGGGGATTAGTTCAAATTTCGGGAATTGAGGAATCAGCTCTTGTCAAACCGAAGTGTTTATCACTTTAGCAACATCTCACTGCTAAGAATTTGACTAACCTTTCCCAGCTTTGAAACAGGATATAAAGACCATGACCATCACTTTCAGATTTTTTATTTATTTTTGGAGCACCTGGGTGGCTCAGTCGGTTAAGCACCTGACTTCAGCTCAGGTCATGATCTCACGGTTCGGGAGTTCGAGCCCCGCGTCGGGCTCTGTGCCGACAGCTCAGAGCCTGGAGCCTGCTTCACATTCTGTGTCTCCCTTTCTCTGCTCCTCACTCACTCACTCTCTCTCAAAAATAAAAACACTTAAAAAAATTTTTTAAAGATTTTTTAATTTATTTTTTATTTCTTTTAATGTTTTGTTTATTTTTGAGAGAGGGCGAGACAGAGGAGGAGCAGAGAGAGGGGGAGACACAGAATCCGAAGCAGGCTCCAGGCTCTGAGCTGTCGGCACAGAGCCTGACGCGGGGCTCGAACTCATGAACCGTGAGATGATGACCTGAGCTGAAGTCAGATGCTCAACCGACAGCCACTCAGGCACCCCCTAAGATTTTTTATTCTCAAATGTAGTTTTCTATTTGCTATTCTCTATAGCCAGTTAAATATTACTGACTCTTTTGGCTAAATCCAACCTTCTTTTTTTTTTTTTTTTGAAAATAATGCTGACTTCAGTGTTAATTATTAGCCAGCTATGGCTCTACCCCTAGATTTTGAATCCCAAGCAGACAAAGTATAGCTTTCAAGTCTAGAGGCAAGTCTTTTTACTTTGAAAACATGATTCAGCTATTTAACACTATCTAACATAGTCCCTGGTTTTCTGGTATCCTAAGGATGCTTTTGTACACATAGAGAACATTCTTCTGTATGAAACCAGCGAGTTGTAATTTATTACTGACAAAGCTCTATCTTCTAGGGCCTGCCTTCACCAAGGAGGTAAAAACTGTAAAAACTTTCTCCCCCTTCCACTAAGACCCGCCCCAAGTTCTGTTGTGACACCGGAGCTCCACTCAAAACTAATGTGGGTTCCCCTTAAAGCGGGTTTCTTGGGCGCCACCCGCCTTTTATTTGTTTTATGCAATCCCAGGCACCCTAGGGACCTTTACAACATGTTCGGATAGAGGAGTTCCAGTCCAGTGATTATTTCACACAAAAGCCGGTCTGGCTACCTGGTTAGACAGGTTGGTTACTCCCTGTTCAGAAAGAGGAGACCCGGCCCTCTTGGCCTCTGGCATCCGTAGGCTTAATCCCTCATTAGCTTGGCCTCAAGAATGCAGCCAGTGGGGCCGTGATCCCTTCTCCTGCCTTTTGCATTCTGGTTTGCACCCTTAAATCTGTTTTCTCCAACATCTCCAGTGCTCTCCTGCCTCCTTAATCACTTGCTTTTAACGATGCATAGCTTTTTCCTTGTGTTGGGAAAAACCACCGTCTCCCGCTTTTCCTCCATCCGCTAGAGGCCTTGTTCCTCCCCTTCACTGTCACCCGTCTAAGAAGTGCTGGTCCCTCACCACTGCTTTCTTACTCCCAGCGATTCAGTTTCCGTCCCCACAGTCCCACAGAACTTCCCTTCCTGAAGGTTTCCAGGGACCTGCTTCTTGCCAGTATTAACTTCACTCCTCCCGCCCTTGTAGAGCTCCTGTCACGTGCCCCCGCCCCCCGGGGGGGCCCCCCTCTCCAGAGTCCCCAGCTCCCGTTGGAACTTCATTAACTCGTATTTCCAATTTTGCTTTAAAGTAGCTCGCATCCTTCCCTTTCCATTCCCATGGACATCCTGCTTACTCCTGGCCCTTGTTCCTTCACGTACTGATCTGCCCGCCGGCCGCCTGGGCTCCCTGCGCTGGGCCTCCTTGCTGTCATCTGCCTGGTCTGCCAAAGCGCTGGTTTCCCATGCCGTTCTTTTGTCATAAACCTTCACTGCCCTTCGCCACCTGTAGCTGAAGTCCAGACGCTTCAGGCCGGCTGTCCGCCACCTCCATCATATTCGCCCACACTGCTTAGCCAGCCTTCCTCCCGCGCCGTTGAGCTCTCAACTCGGTCTCTCCGGTGTTCCCCAGATGTGTTCAGCCTCGCCTGCGTGCCTCCGTACGCGGCATTTTCATTTTCTGAAATCCCTCTTGCCTCACGTCCTCCTACGCGTCCTCCCAAGCATGTCGTCCTTCGTGAGGTGTTCCGAAACCCTTCCAACTAACTCCTAGCGAGCCCTGCTCTCCCGCTTGTGCACACAAACACGACTCTGCGTCAGCCTTCCCTTGCACACTCCTCGCCCAACACCGCCACCCCTTCTGTGTTTCTTCTGAACAAAACTCTTAATTCCCGGTCACCGAGGACTGTGGCATAAGACCTTCCTAACAGAGACCTTCAAGAAGCCCGGCACATCGCCGCATAGACCGTAGGCCTCTAGTGAATGTTTGCAGGTGGGAGGTAGTGGTTCTGGGTAAGGCACGAGAGCAATCATTTGTGTTTTCTTTGCCTCCAGTCAAGTATCATCACGTGGGCAAGCTGCTGAAGGAGGGGGAGGAGCCCACCGTGTACTCCGATGAGGAAGAAGCAAAAGATGAGAGCGCTCGGAAAAATGATTAGAGCGTCCGGTGGAAGCATATCTATTTTTGTATCTTGCAGAATCATTTGTAACATTCCAGTCTGTCTTTAAAACATGGTGATTTCCAATATTTAGAAACGTTTCGAACTCGGCTGTAAGTTTTTGTAATTAACATCACTAGTGACACTGATACGCAATTAACTCCCGTCTCCCAAGTGCATGATGCGTTTGTGTGTCGCAAATCCAGACCGTGAACTGCAGGGCCGTAATACAGACGTTATTACCGTTCCCTTCTCTCTGTAGTCAGTACGGGCCGACTTTCAGTTTGTTTTTCCTGAAAGAGACGGGCGAGACTTGGGTATTCCCTCCCTGCCCAAGCAGGTAAAGATGTTAAATGCAGAGCCCTTCCAGCAACCGAGAACAAAGGATGAACTTGCAGTCCCGACGTTCTCAAGACAGCAAATCCCTCATTTCTCAATTGACTTAGCTGCACGATTTCTGTTTTATCTACCTCTAAAGCAAATCTGCAGTATTCCAAAGCCTCCGGTATTGATTAAAGAAAGCTGTCCATTAAAAAAAAAAAAAAAAATTTTTTTTTTTTGAAATCTCAAAGCTGGGCTCAGTTGGGAAAAATACATTCGCTGTGTTTCTAGACCGCCTTACGATTTTTTTTTTTTTTTTTTTTTTTTTTGTCCTCTGGACACTCAGATGCCCCCGCTAACACAGCGGTATACAGTGAGGCTTGAAATAGGATCTGAACATTCGAAGGGAAGCCTTGGAAGAAATCAGCCGGCTTGCCTGAAAAGCTAACTCTACGAAGAAAATGTAGGGACCCTCTTCCCCATCCCCACGTTCACGGTGGGACGATGGTTACCCGACCGGGTTTGCCGCGAGGGCGGGGGGCGTGCCGCACAGAACACGCGTTTGCTCTCCCGGCAGCCCTCGCGCCCACCTCTGGGGAACGAAGAGAGTACAGGTCGCCGTAGCCACGCGGCTCTCAAAATCCATTCGTTAAGGTAACCGTCATTCTTCTGTCCCGACAAAAGTAGCCGCCGCAAGAGGAGTCGGGCCGGGTGTCTAGGTCTCTGATAACTGGGTCTTTTCGGTTAACAATAAACTTAGCTTACGTAGACTGTACAATTGTATGAATTTGTAAAAGTATATGAACTAGTGAGGTCTCCGACCCTTGTAACTGTAGTTGAATAGTCCTTGTATTTTCTTGTGAACCGTGTTTAATGGTTTTACCTCAAATCAGAAAACAAAATGAAGTGCTTTGGTCAGTTAATAAAAACGGTCTTACCCAGTATAGTGTGGTGGGTTGTCTTTTTTTTTAAACCTCGGAAATCAGATTCGGTCATTTTACTTTAGCTTAATATTCAGTTTCGCTCCTGAGGGGTGTGTGTGTGTGTGTGTGTGTGTGTGTGTGTGTGTGTATTCAAAAAGAAACCCGTTAAGGGGCAAGACCTCAGACCCTCACACCACAAACCAAATACCAGCTTATCTTGTGAAGAAGTAGTGAATTGAGGGGCGCCTGGGTGGCTCAGTCGGTTAAGTGCCTGATGGGTTCAGGTCATGGTCTTGGGGTTCATGAGTTCAAGGCTCATGTTGGACTCTGCACGGACAGTGCGGAGCCTGCTTGGGATTCTGTCTCCCTCTCTCTCGGCCCCTCCCCGCCTTGCTCTCTTTCTCTCTTTCTCAAATAAAAATAAACTCAGGGGCTCAGTAGGTTAAGCGTCCGACTACGGCTCAGGTCATGATCTCGCAGTCTGTGAGTTCGAGCCCCGCGTCGGGCTCTGTGCTGACAGCTCGGAGCCTGGAGCCGGCTTCGGATTCTGTGTCTCTCTCTCTCTGTCCCTCCCCTGCTTGTGCACTCTCTCTCTCCCTCAAAAATAAACATTAAAAATAAACCTAAGAAGACAGTGAATCGAGATTAGCTAAGCTGCCTTAATTCCAACGTACAAATGGACATTTTTTTAAAAAACTAGTGAATTTATGTTTTGTGACTTGTCAAATTCTGCCTCAGAACTTTTCTAAGCTCCAAGGCAGACCTGCCTTCGGGTCCATAGCAAGGTTATTAAGGGGTAACTGCTGATGGCATTAGCAAGTGCCAAGGCACGGTTGGTTGTTTCCGTTTCCAGATACCATCTGACCAGGAGAATATTCAGGAATTCTTTCACGGTAGCTAATTCCCCTCCTAGCAAAAGATCAGATTTGCGTATGCAGTTGGTTGTATAAATACAGCCTATTAATATTTTTTAGAAGTGTTTTGCCATTTTGACGTTAAAATTGGCAGAGTTTTCTTACGAGGGATGTACTCCCTGGACGAAAGAGGGCTTGCAGCTTTCCGGTTTTTCTGTTACCAAACATTGCCTATTTCTTTAAGTTTTTATTTATTTATTTCGGGAGTGGGGGCAGAGAGGGGGAGGGAATCCCAAGCAGGCTCCGCGCCATCAGCATGGAGTCCGATGCGGGGCTTGAACTCACAAACCAGGAGATCATGGCCTGAGCCAAGATCAAGAGTCAGCTGTTTAATCAACCGAGCCACCCAAGTGCCCCTGTTTCTTTTGTTTTTAAATGAGCTCTTCCCCCCCCCTCCCCCGCCCTGCCCCCACTAGGTTTCATGCAACTAATATTCCAGTTACCTGTTTTGTGCCAAGCACCCTATTACGCTGTGTGCTTCTGGGAAGGGGTGGGAGAGAGAAGTTGGGCCACCTTGCAGCCTGAAATCTTTCAGATGCGAAGATTAGGCTGCTCCTTTTTCTAAGCTAAACGGTGTGCCCGATGCCAAGAGGAAAACATCCAGGGCCCTGTTAAAGTTTCAATCTCAAATAGCCCGATTCCCCACCGTTGAGAATGAAATCAACATTGTATTGATTACATGTAAAAGGATATTACTAGAAGGCAGGACTTCAGTCTAGAAACTTCTCAAATCCAGCTAGCATATTCAGAAGCCACATTATGTAAAAGGTGCCATTTAAGATGGGGGCGTGGAGGTTACAGGCACCCGGCCAGTGGGGGAGGTGTGAGGTGAACATCTGCTTGTTCCCCTGCCTTTATCCAGCCCCTGCAGAGCCCCTGCGTTCTCAGGACTAGCGTCCTAAGCATTCTGTGTTTGCCGCGCCTCCCCATATCTGTGGCTTCTCTACATAACAACACATTCACAACACGTCGTCGGAGGGCCAAACAGGCTAATCCTAGACCCAGAACGAGCATCCGGACAGCCCTTGCTGTTTCAGAGACAGAGCTTTTTGACCCCCCCCAAAAGGGACCTTTCAGCTGTAAAGTACCCAGATTGTACTAAGGTACAGGCAGCCTTTGTTACAGAACACTTCGAGGCAGCGTGCCGGACGCTTCACGTGAAAATACAGGTGACTCCCGAATGGTCAAAGATTGACCAGTGAAGCCCCCGAGACGCCCCCACACCCCCACTTAGTCCCGGCTATTGTAGAACTTGAACACTGCCACCAGGTGCTGAAGGGGTGAGATGAGATGCCATGGAGTCCATTTTGCTACCTTCGAAGATTATTGATAACACCTTTGCCGGGGCGCCTGGGGGGCTCAGTCGGCTGAGCATCCGACTTCAGCTCAGGTCATGATCTCACGGTCCGTGAGTTCGAGCCCCGCGTCGGGCTCTGTGCTGGCAGCCCGGAGCCTGGAGCCTGCTTCGGATTCTGTGTCTCCCTCTCTCTCTGCCCCAACCCACTCGCATTCTGTCTCTGTCTCTCTCAAATATAAATAAGCATTAAAAAAAAAAAAAAAAAAAAAAAAAAACCTTTGCCGAAGGGAGGATAGTCTTAAGTCCAGATACTATCATTTCACCTTATCCAAACTGAAGATCAAACTGTGATCTTCAGTTGTGTGAGCTCTGACACAGTTCCCAAACATCAGCGTCATAAAGGGAAAAATTGCATAGAAGCAAAAAGGCTCTTTTTAAAAATTTATTTATCTTTTCATGTTTATTTTTGAAAGAGACCTAGAGACAGAGCAGGAGTAGGGGAGGAGGAAGGGAAGAGAGAGAGAGGGAGACAGTCCGAAGCAGGCTCCAGGCTCTGAGCTGTCAGCACAGCCCGACTCGGGCCTCGAACCCACAAAATGTGAGATTAAGACCTGAGCCGAAGTCGGTCACCTAACTGACCGAGCCACCCAGGTGCCCCTATAATTTTTTTCTTAATATTTATTTTTGAGAGAGAGTGGGAGCAGGGGAGGGGCAGAGAGAGAGGGAGGCACAGAATTCAAAGAAGGTTCCAGGCTCCGAGCTGTCAGAGCTGTCAGCACAGAGCCCGACGCAGGGCTCGAACCCAAGAACTGCTGATCCCAACCTGAGCTGAAGTCAAGTGCTCAACAGACCCCCACATAGGAGCAAGACTAAAACTGGACATGGATAGGGGCGCCCGGCTGGCTCGGTCGAAGGAGTGCGCAACTCTTGATCTCGGGGTCATGAGTTGGAGCCCCGTGCTGGGTGTAGAGAGAACTTAAATAAGTGAATGAAACTTAAAAAAAAAAAACAACCCCAAAACTGGGCACGTAGATTTTCACAGAAAATGTAAATGATGCACGTGGTAAATGAACAGGCAGTAGGTAGTCACTATGACCATTTTATTTTTAATAGATCTGAAAATTAAATATGTATTATTTCTCTAACAATGCAAATGAGGATCGACAACATTAGTGCAAAGCGGCATCCTACAAGTAGAAACTCACCCCGCCCCGGTGAAATTATTAGCGTTGAAGAGTTCACATTCCAAACAGTCTTTGCCACACACAAAAATGCGTTTATTTGGTTCTTACTTTCAAAATTACCAGGTTACATGGCTTTCTACCTGAGAAATTCAAACAAATTGAACAAAAATACATTGACAGGTTTTTAGTTTTCTTAAAGCACTATCAGCACATACGAGGAAAAACATGGAGATGTCTATCTAAAAAGACAAAATTTAAACTTCAGGCCCTTACTTAATAAGACATAGAAAAAAAGATGTGAGGAAAAAACTCTTGCACCACTTAAATAAAAGCACAACAAAGAATAACTAAATAACTAGAACTAATAGAAAGTGATCACAATATTTTCGGTTCTATCTCATTCCTTACTAAGCCATTCACTCCATTGAAAAGTATAGGATAAATTGTTCTCTTCTTCATTTAAGGCCTATGCGCGCGCGCACACACACACACACACACACACACACACACACACACAAGTTTATTTAAATCTAAAACTCATGACTATAAGACATATAAAAATCGAAGGTGGTACAGAAAGTAAACATGAAATCAGTATTTTTACTAACTTCTAGGTCCCAGGATGGTATTTAGCAAACAAACGAAACCAGACAAAAATATTAGATAGAAGTGACTTAGCACCAGTTCTCTTATACCAAAAAAAAAAAAAAAAAAAAAAATTGCACATGCTGTATTCTGCAATTTCTTTTTTATGCCTGGTCACTGAGCAGCAAATTGTTTTCATGCCCAAAAATCTCTGCAAAGAAAAATTATCTAATGACAGCAGAAATGAAGATTTGTTTTCCAAACAACCATAACTGCTTTCCATTACGAGCCCATAGTGTTCTTGGTTTCAATGGCATGGAGCATGAAAAAAGAAGGAGGCAGAGGAGGAGAAAAATACGTAGTTACCAAAAGCTGTCTGGCAAAATACAAGCTCTTAGCACTTTAAAAGGCTACTCTGGACAACAGTACTTTGAACATTAATAGTCACTGCTAGTCTTCAGAGGAGAAAAGGCACTCACCCCACGAAACGATTTTTCAGATTTGACAAGCCAAACCTAGTTTTAACGGCAGAGTCACTAGGTTGAAAGTGGAACCAAATACAAGAGAACCAACGAATCGTCCGTTGGTTATCATCTCCTTAATGATAAACACAATCTGCTACATTACTTGTAAACTTTTGCACGTACTAGCGTAGCTCTCTTAAATGGGAGGAGAAGAGATCAATGAAACAACGTGTGGTTCTTACTTCCGGTAACTTAGAAGATCTTGTGGCCCCTTTAGAGATCAGGTTGCTCGAGTGGCTGGCTGGTTATGAGCACGTAACGTGCCTCGTCACTCAGGGCAACCACACTGACTGGCATTCCACCTTGGCTCTACCGGCTGGTACTTTTCCACAGAATATCCAGTTAAGACTGAAATGAATCATGTCACAGGGAAATGTTTGCCTTCCACTACTTCTGTGAATGAAAATCACCCTTTCGTCCTGCAGCCGGTCTGATCTCATTGATGTCTTCAACTGCCGAGTCAGGGATAGCTTGGCTGGGGGTGGGAAAAAAAGGTCACCTACTGCCCCTGAGGGTCCTAAATCCTATATAAGGCGGAATGAATCAGCCGAGCTTTTAATAGAACATGCACTGCGTTAAGATGTAAGTCTTTATGAATCTATAAAATATCTCAATTTAAAAACATAGTCAAGAAGTCCAAAACCAGTAGGTAAAAAGAGAAACCGCTTATGTTACGAGTTTACAAAGCCTTCACACGTACCATTTTTCCCCCAGCTGGAAAACTAGGGCTTTGCCCTCGACTCCTAACTCCATGGCATTATTGAGGATTGGGGAGGCACTTGTTAAACGTGTTATCAAAAGTCAGTTTGGGGATAGTCAGCGGCTTTTTACAACCTGATGTCACCCAACCCTGAGTGAAAGGATTACATAACCTGAAATGAAATACTGCCACGTCCTGTCCTCCCAAAGTGCTGGTATCGGTGCCCCAGGATCTTTCGGCATTTCCTTTTGCAAATCCCACTGGTTCTTTTACTTCCATTCTCTTGCTCTTCTAGGATGGAATGACGTGGGGTTCTTCAAAAAAAAAACACACACACAAAAACAAAAACAAAAAAAAACAAAACAAAACTCTGCAAATGGTCCACCATCCGTTTAAACGTCAAGGGACAATCTGAGCCCCTTTTAGTTTTGTCTTCCAAATTTTGTTTCTAAAAGGACAACTCTTTGAGTACTATGAACACATTTAAAAGATTAATTTCCCTCTGGTGGGTGGTCCCATAACCTTCCGATGTCGTGAAGGAGTCTCTGGTATGTCCTCGCTGTCATCCCTTCTGTCACCTACAGCCATTTCTGGATAAAAGTCAGGAAAGTTTCGTCGCTGCACGTGGTGTTTCTGACCAAGGCTAAGAAGGTATAAAAAGACCTTCTTTCATTCGCTGTTGTCCCTTTCGAAGATAAATGACACTAAATGATGCTGTTAGAACAGCTAAAGAGCCACAGGGGGCCATCTCAACTCCTCTCAACGTTCATCTGCTCCCTCGCTGGCACCCAGTTAAAGTCGCGGCTGAACTGTAGAAATGTCTGTCCTCGGATCAAGAAGTTTTGCGGGCACACTGTTTTACCAACCTTCAGAATCTGGATGTTTCCTGTTTCTAAAGTTTGCCAGCACACTGGCAGTCATTGATGCTTTATACTTTGGCAAGAGAAACAAGGTTTTTGCATTTGACCTTGCTCAAGCTTTTAAGTGTCGCTCTCTTGCTCTGTAGTTGCCAACTACATCGCGATATTTGGTTTTAAATTTTCTTCTTGCACTTTGTTTACTGCGAATGAGAGCGTTTTCTGAACTGAGAGAACTTCAAAACATTTGAAAATACAGAGGACTAGTGTAGCCGTTTTGTAAATAGCTTCCATAGTCCGCGTGCTCCTGACTGTTACGTCTAACATAATAATTATCAGAATTCAGCATGAAATCTTTAGAATTCTCATATCTTTTGAACCTTCTCACCTCCTGGTTGTAGTCTGGCCTCCAGGGGGTCTCTCTTCTTTGGGGGAAACCCCCAAAGTAGAAAACATCAGAGCTGTTTGATGATGTTATTGGCACATGAGGGGGCCTATAGTTCACGTTCTGGCCGAATGTGCTATTGTCGAACCTCCTCCTCTTTCTTACCATGTCGTCTAATAGATCACCGGGGCTGGATCCACGGTAGTAGCCTTCATCAAACAAATATTTGGGGGCCAGTGTTTCCCTGTTTTGGCTGTTGTTCTTCTCACCTCTCATGGAACCGTTTTCACCTTCAAGCCATGAGCATGTCAGCTCATACCTGGACCTCTTGACTGGTTTCCAAAGCTCATATTTAGAGTAGCGTTCCTCCCCCTCGCGGTTCCACTCTGAACACCAGGTCTGCGGACTTGACCTAATTTCTTGATCGCTAGTGATAATTTCAGCAGCATCAAGAGATCTTTTTTCTGGGGAGCTATCATATGTAGTCACAGATTTCTCATGGTCTTCTTTCTTTATGCTAAGGATTTCACTGAAGCATTCAGAATCACTACTAATTTCCTCTAAGAAATCGGTCAACTCCATTTCTAAGTCTGCTGACCTGTTGGGTGAGGAATCCCGGCTTTGACTGGTGGATCTGGAATCTCTGACCTCGTAAGCATAAATCTCTTCCGACAGATGGCTCTTTCCATCAGTTGGGGACAAATGACCACCAGCCTCACTGGCTGTGTCCTTGCAATGATTTAACTCCTTGCGACTCTCTTTGGCATAATCCACTCTTCCTCTCTTTTGTGGTTTATGCTCAGGACCCTGAGTACCAATCTCTGAGCAGCCATCATCTTTTCGAGCCTGTCGTCTTGTTGCCAGGTTTTGCACTGGGCTCAGGCTGGTGGAGTCATGGTTACATTTTCTCAAAGTGACTTGAAATCCATTTCTCTTAGCATGGACAGCCCTCTGCCACTGACGCGTGCTTTCTGGGCCACTTGGTTCTAGGCAGATATGGGCATAGTTTGGAGGTTGATAGTAGTTTAACATGTAATCAATAAATTCATCTGTTTCATAGATCTTCTGTTTCCTGCCACGCCCTCGCTCAGATAATCTGGAGGAATCGAATTTATGAGAATTGCCGCGGTCTTCTTTCTCAAGAGGCTGACCTCGGACTGTCGCATTCTGCAGAGAACTCTGGTCAGAGACCGAACTATCACTGTATCCATCAGCTAATGATTTTCCAGCTCCTGCTCCTCTAGCTGAAGAGCTTATTTTTTTTCTCCTAAGGTGGTGGGGAGATACATGTAAGTGAGCCCTATTTCCTGTCTTCATTTTTTGTTTTCGTTTATGGTGTGGCTTGGCAACCTGATATTTTGGCATTCCTTCTTGATTCTGAAGGTACTGACTGTGTAGCTCTTCTTTCTTCAGAGTTTCCAGCATGTTCCCTGGAGTATGGTTCGCTCTGGGGCTTGGATCGTCTACCCTCTGCGGGTTAAACTGGGTGGATTCCTTTAAAGAAAAAGGTTAAACATCTCACATGAAAACTGTAACGGTTTAAACATTTCAAAGAAAACTGGGCTTTCTGGCATGGTTCTGAAGTGGTTTCTAAGCTGTAAGGTGGATCCAGACTAGGAACAACATCGCACTGAGGAACGAAGAGGTACGAATGAAGTGTCTCGGGCTAACGCACACACTGGGTCTGTGCTCGACCGTTTACACACCTTCAGAGCACATGACCCTTTTCTTTATATGTGCACAGACTGGTGAGTATTTACTGTTCCGGGTCTTACGCTAGGGGCTGGGGATAGTAAAAGAAGAAATGCTCTACAGCCTTCCCAGAAAATCCTAGAACAAGAAGAGACTGATGGGTGAAATGTGTGTCTAAAAGGGAATCGCCTGGCCTAAAAGATGAACCGCCTTTCTGTTTTCCATTCCAGCCTCTTCCCGTGGATTGTAGGGGAGGGTATCCCTGAGCTGTCCCCTCTCACCTGCTTCATTCAGAAGCAAGATGACAGGTAGAAAACACGGCCATGCCAGTGGTTCTGTCTGTGTTGTCTGCTCTGCACAACCAAAGGGCAGGTTAAAGGTGCCGCCCACAGGCCCCACCCCGCGGGGAGAGTGTGCCCCGTGCCCTCACTGACAGCTCACGTCAATCGGGACAGTGCCCACCCGTTACCCGGGATTCAAACCTGAGGACTGCACGCAATCAGTATGTGGCATCAGTGGGGCCAAGAATTAGGCACCACACACGTTTAAAAAGGTAAATTCTTAAAAAGGGGTCGCCCCCCAAGATCAGTAAGGTAAATTAAAAGATTCAGCTAGCCTTATTAGAAAGTCTATGTGAGAGTTTTCTGATCTCAATTTCACTCGGGTCGGTTGTCCACACTAATGAGAGAAAGGCTGGGTATCCAGATACGCATCAAGGTAACGCTCTGATACTGATGCCATTTACTCTTGGTCTTTACAAACACTGAAGGGGCGCCTGGGGGGCTCGGTCGGTAAAGCGTCCAAATTCAGCTCAGGTCTGATCTCACCGTCCATGAGTTCGAGCCCCGCAAGGGGCTCTCTGTTGTCACCGAGGAGCCTGCTTTGGATCCTCTGTCTCCCTCTCTCTCGGCTCCTCCCCTGCTCTCCCTCTCTCTCTCTCTTGCTCTTTCTCTCTCTCAAAAAAATAAAATAAAATAAAATAAAAACACTGAATATGCATTTTTAAATTAATAATTTGGGAACCTTTCTGACCTTCACTCCAGGATATCTGTGGAGCCTGGTTATCTTTAGGAGGTCAGTAAAGTGGGGCAAAAACCAAAAGCAACAACAACAACAACAACCACAAAACCCAAAACTCCAAAATGGAAACTCTCCAAACAAAACAATTGCTCTGTGATGTGGGAAATTCCTTAGCAAATAGTTTAAGACTAGACTAACATGAGCCTGCTACCCTAAGGTCTCTGTTCAAGGTTCTTCCTTCCCATCCAAACCTGTTGCAGATGAACGGACAAGTTGATGGAAGGCCACCAACCTAACACCCCTTCCCTCGCCCTGGCGCCTTCCGTTATATCCATGAGAAACTCAGAGAAGATACACTAGCTATAGGGCTCTGGGTCAGACCATCCTGGAGTTCGGGAACACACAGTGTGCCAGACGGTAAGGGTGAGACACAAGTGCTTTGGACAATTTGGGTACCTCTTTCGCCAATCCACAACTGGGCTACTGGAGATCAGCCTATTGAAAACGAATCCCAAGGAAGGCAAAGAGTCTTCCATGGAGTCGATTTGAAACAGGCCACTGCTTCAGCGTAGAAGTGTGCCTCAGAAAGGTCAGTACCTACCAAAAGTGATGGCTGATCGAGAAAGAGCCTTACTGCAATTTTCCTCAAGAGGACGCGTAGCAACCGAAGGGCCTCCCCCCTCCTCTGAGCCAGCAGGCACTTCCTCTCCTCCCACTCTTCCCAAGAGTCGGGCTCACGCGCAGCTTCAGCTTTGGCTGGCTCCTTCTGTTTCCTTTGCCGGTGTCTGTCTCTTTCCTTCAGGGCTCGCCGCCTGACCCTGGCCCTCCTCCTCTTTTCCTGGGCTCTCCTCTCCTCCTCTTTTCTTTTCCTGGACAATGATGAAGATTCAGTCATTCAGAAGGTATCTATTAGGCATTTGCTCTCCTTCCAGCTCCCTCCCCACTGCCCGGGGAGGACGGATCATTTAGGTTTCCAGGAATCACTCAGCGCTAACCCCAGGGCCTGACACAGACAACTTAGGGAATAAGACACCACGCATGGGGCACCGGGGTGGCTCAGTCAGTTAAGCCTCTGACTCTTGATTCCGGCTCAGGTCATGATCCCATGGTTCGTGAGTTCGAACCCTGCATCGGGCTCTGTGCTGACAACGCAGAGCCTGCTTGGAATTCCCTCTCCCTCTCTGCCCCTCCCCTGATCTCGCCCTCTCAAAATAAGTAAATAAACTTAAAAAAAAAAAAAAGGCTCCATGTGCATCAGTCAAAACAGAAGGACACAAAATTGAGCTGGTTGGTTAGAAGCATGTACAGGAGAGAGTGTACAAAAGGAAGGCTACAGAATTCAAAGGAGGGGCTTCTAGAAGTCCCCACTTTCTCAAACCACAAGCAGTCCAGCTTGTGGACTCAGCTGTCACAGTGCTGATTTCATTTCTCTTGAGATCAAAACCTTCCGTGGAGTTGACTTCACCTTGGCTTATAAAACAGGGAAGTCAAGGCACTCAGAAAATCTTACGGATGAGAACTGGTACTTAACACAGTACACGATCATAAAAACATACTGGCTTAGAAAAATACAGGCTTTGGGGCACCTGGGTGGCTCAGTCAGTTAAGCGTTGGGCTCTTGATCTCAGCTCAGGTCGGGACCTCATGGTTCGCGAGGCTCTTGATCTCAGCTCAGGTCGGGACCTCACGGTTCGCGAGGCTCTTGACCTCAGCTCAGGTCGGGACCTCACGGTTCGCGAGGCTCTTGACCTCAGCTCAGGTCGGGACCTCACGGTTCGCGAGGCTCTTGACCTCAGCTCAGGTCGGGACCTCACGGTTCGCGAGGCTCTTGACCTCAGCTCAGGTCAGGGCCTCACGGTTCGCGAGGCTCTTGATCTCAGCTCAGGTCAGGGCCTCACGGTTCGTGAGTTCAAGCCCCGAGTTGGGCTCTGCGCTGATGGCGTGGAGCCTGCTTGGGATTCTCTCCTCTGCCCCTTCCCTGCTTGTGTTCGTTCTCGTTCTCTCTCTCTCTCTCTCAAAATAAATAAATAAACTTAAAAAAAGAAGAAGAATATGGGCTTTGTTTATAGCTGTTCTCTGAAAAATGAAACTGTTTTGGTTAGGCCCTTATGGAAACGTGGGGAAGGAGAAAGAAGGGACAGTTACCTGAGTGAGGACTTAGCCAAAAGCTGAAGGATTATCTAAACTGCATGTTTTGTCCAGAAACTTGGGGCAATAGTTACCTTGGCTCAATTTCTGGCCAAGTTTCACAGACATGATCTCAATCAACTCATATTACCCCACCAGCCAAAAAAGTGAAAGGTCCATGAAGGGGTACTCTTTCTCTCCTTTTTTGAACAGCTATAATTCACATGAAAGACTGCAAGAATAAACGTGGAAGTGGAGGGGCCAAGAGGTAAGACTTGTTTTTTTTTTTTTTTAATTTTTTAATGTTTATGTTATTTTTGAGACAGAGAGACAAAGCGTGAACGGAGGAGGGGTGGAGAGAGAGGGAGACACAGACTCTGAAGCAGGGTCCAGGCTCCAAGCTGTCAACACAGACCCCAGTGCGGGGCTCAAACTCCTGGAACTGTGAGATGATGACCTGAGCCGAAGTTGGACGCTTAACCGACTGAGCCACCCGGGCGCCCCACGTAAGACTTGTTTTGAGAGCCCTGTAGTTCCAGCCCATTTGTACCTTCTTGGCAAACCTTTGGCAATCCAATAGCCCTTTCTAGGCCCAAGTCCCTAATTTCAAGACAAGGAGAAGCTCAAAGAAATAAACGTGGGGGCTCCTTAAATTCACCGAAAGACCTTAGGCCAACAGGAAATAGAATGCCAAGAAATACATGCCTTCCTGCCCGTCAGTTGGTTTGACTGCTGAGCATTTTGTGGAAGAAAATCTTTTCCAGTCCTAAAAAGAATTTGTTTTTATTTAAATTGGTAGGCAAGGTAAAATTTGGTAAAGCGGGGGTAAATTGGTATACTTGTTAATTTGGTGGGCTAGGATTTTCATTATAAAAGCCCCTGATCCTTTTGTTTTTAATCCTTTCTTCCCAGATATCTTAATCTAGCTCATTACTTGTTCTCCCTGAGAACCTCACTTTTTAAGTTTCCTGTTTTCAGTTGTTTGGCCATTTTGGTTTTGTAGCAGCACCGTCGGAAGACTATAGGCTTCCACAGAGTTTTCCCATCTGCAGCAATACCTACTGCCCCCCCCCATTGTCACCTATTCACCCAGAGGGAAAAATCCACTCATCGGAAGTGAAAAACCCTCTTTGTTAAAGTCGGCCTCCTCACCTCGCAGCCTCTTCCTCGTCTCTCCTCTTTTCTTTTTTCCTTTCTTCCTCTAGTTCTTGTAATTTTAGCCTTTCTTGATTTCTCCTCCTTATGGCTCCTTCGCTGAAATGTTTGGTCCTATCAAACATAACCTGCCCACAAACAATGCAGAGCTTCGTTAGAAAAGTTTGCCAGCTGGCTGGGTATGTCCCAGGCCAGTGAGATGGAACTGGTATGTACATTACCATCCAAAACCCAAGGAGTTCAAAATGCCCTCTCTGCATCCCAGTGTCCAGATGGTTCCGCTGCTTCGTGGTCCCCTGCCAAACGGCCCTGTAGAATTTCCTTTGGCAGAACCCTTGAGGAGCTCTAATATAGCTATAGATGGCATCACGGTGTCATTTTGGGCACAGGGTCTGAGGGATGTGAGTATATTACCTCTGGTTTTTTATAGCAATCGACTGAGTTCGTGTATTTTTGTTTAATCATCAGAGACAAAAACAGTCAAAAAATGGGGGGGGGGAGTAGAGGGGGCGGGGAGCGAAGAGGCAAGAAAACTGACCTAATGGGATACAGACATCGGACTACAGTGATTATTAAGCTACTTTGCAAATCTCAAAATAAAGTGAAAGTCAGATCGAGGCACTACAAACAAATTTGCTCGAAAAATAAAAGGAGACAGAACTAGCCCTTTAAATATACACAAGAATGATAAACACCAAACTCACAATCATGGCTATCTTTGAGGGGAGGAAGGGGAATGGGGTCTCATCTCACTGGTGATGTTTTCTTTTGTAAGCCGGGCAATGGGTACATGGGTGGTCACCATGGTACGTGTTATATCTTTTGTCTGGCTGAATAGCTCCTAATTTAAAAAGATAGATTTTAGGGGTGCCCGGGTGGCTCAGTTGGTTGAACGTCTGGCTCTTGATTTTGGTCATGATCAAAGGGTTGTGGGATCAAGCCTCAGGTTGGACTCTGCACTGAGTGTAGAGCCTGCTTAAGATATTCTCATTCTCTCTCTCTCTCTCTCTCTCTCCCTCCCCCCTTCCCCCTCTCCCCCCCCCCCCCGCCCCTCTCCCCCACTTGCACGCACTCTCTCTAAGAAGATGGCCAAGCATTCAGACATCGATGAGGTGGCATGACTGGACAGACAGGATGATCTTGAAAGGAAAGCATCCAAGCTTGTTGAGGTTATGTTCCAACAATTTACCTGACAGACATCCTGAAAATGTAAGCTGTTGCCCCAAGAGGACAGAGGGAGTAAACCGCTCTCCTGTGGTTTCAAACTGCATGTATCCCTCTCTCTCAGCAACTTGTCAAATAGAACAGGCATACGAGACAGTTCCATAAGGGCCAGAGGAATTCTTCAGTGCCCTGGAGAAGTTAGGGCAGAACCCCGGATAATAATAAAACCCCGGCCAGCAGCATGCCTGCTAGCAGAGAATGTTCCAATCCGGATTATTTTTATTCCTAAACATCCATTTATTAGTGACAACACAAATCTCCACATTAGCTGTCAATCAGAGCCTGGTGGGGTCTAAGGAAATTTATTCTAGATGCTTCCTTCCAGCTTTTGCTCAGGACCACCTGGACAGTGGGAAATGAAAGAAATTCTGGCTCCTTCTTACCTTGATGTTACAGGCCAGAGCTTTCCCATCATCTCCTTTGAGCATTAGCTTCATACCTCGAAGGGACTCCATGGCTTTTACAAAGTCCGTCGACTCCTGGTACTGAATAAAGGCCTCAAACGTCTGCAAGCCGAAGCCGAAACCCCCGAAGTTCCCACCAGTCGTCACTTCTCGGTAGGGGTCTAGCATAGGGATATCCACATTCTTGATCTTCCCAAAGCTTTCAAAGACCACCCGGAGGACCTCTTCACAGGGCTTCTCCCCGCTGGAACCTTTAGGTGCAAACCATTTGCAGGGCAAGCCTTCAAAATATATAGAGTCGGGGCTCTTATCCTGGTCCTGCTCTTCGGCCCCATCACTCGATGAGGCCTCCTTCTCCCTGGGGAAGCGCTCCCACTCTCCCTGGGCGTCTGTAGCCACTACTTTTAAGTCTGTTTTCAAACCGTGTAGCTTGATGATCTTTCCATGTAACTTTGCCTTCAAGATCTGAACCAGGCTTCGCGTTTCGGCCTCCCCCTCGAACCGGATGAAGTCCTTGGTACTCTTAGAGAGCCGAACTGTGGTGAACTGATCAGGGCAAATTAGGCTCTTAAGCTGGTCGAGAACTTCCCAGTTGGAGAAGGGTCTCATGGGTTCTGAGCTCTCTGGGAGCAATACATTGATCATCAGTTTTGCTATGGGCTTGAGGTAGAGGTGCTGAGCTGCACAGAGCTCTGTGGCCTCAGAGTTATCATACACCACGGTGACCGTCATGGTAGCCCCCGGAAACCTTAGAGGGTGAGAGAGAACATTTTCATACAGATGGAGCAAACACGGATTTGGACTTCGAAGGCTGCTAGCATTCCTGGACTTCAGTTCAACCGATAGGGGAAAGCGCACTTTGGGGAGAATGAAGACAATAGCTCGCATTCGTTTAATGTGTTTTAGGGGGTTCAAAGTTTCCGTATACAGTTGGCCCTTGAACAGGACGGGGGTGAGGGGCACCAACCCCCTTCACCCTCATGCGGTTGAAAATCCACGCATCATTTTGGCTGCCCCCAAACCCAACTACCAATCGCCTACTGTCAACCAGAGCCTTACCAACAACAGAAACAATCGAGGGACACATATTTTGCATGTTATATGGATGATACACTGTATTCTTACAATGAAGTAAGCTAGAGGAAAGAAAATGTTCTTAAGAAAATCAGAAGGAAGGAAAAAAATGGGGGCGCCTGGCTGGCTCAGACGGTGGAGCATGCAACTCTCGATCTCGGGGTTCTGAGTTTGAGCACCGCATTGGGTGTAGAGGTTACTTTAAAAAAAAAGAAGAAGAAGGGGCGCCTGGGTGGCTCAGTGGGTTAAGTGTCTGACTTCGGCTCGGGTCATGATCTCACGGTTCATGAGTTCGAGCCCCACGCTGGGCTTTGTGCTGACAGTGAGGAGCCTGCTTGGGATTCTCAATCTCTCTCTCTCTCTCTCTCTCTCTCTCTGCCCCTCCCCCACTTGCGCACTCTCTCTCTTTCTCTCTGAGTGAATAAATAAACTTAAAAAGAAAAGGGGTGCCTGGGTGGCTCCGTCGGTTAAGCGTCCGACTTCAGCTCAGGTCATGATCTCACAGTCTGTGAGTTCGAGCCCCGCATTGGGCTCTGAGCTGAGCGCTCGGAGCCTGGAGCCTGCTTCCGATTCTGTGTCTCCCTCCTTCTCTGTCCCTTCCCCACTCACGCTCTGTCTCTCTCCCTCTCTCAAAAATAAATAAACATTAAAAAAAAAAAGAAAAGAAAAGACAATCATAAGGGAAAATACATTTATGGTACTGTACTGTATTGATCGCAAAGAAATCCGTGTATAAATGGACCCGCACAGTTCAAACCTGTGTTGTTCAAGGGCCAACTGTACTGTGTTTCAGTTTCCTTCACTGAAAAATTGAGATTCTAGGATTTCTGAGAGGATTCAATGAGCAAGTACATGTGAAAGTGTAAGAATAGGGCCCGGCACAAAGGAAGTTCTCAATAAACACAAGCTATGATGATTCTTTATTTGTGGCAAAAGTGTTATTTGATCTCATTTGATTCACGAAGCAACCTATAAGAATTTTCATGCCTGTTTTACAGATAGGGAAATTCAGACGGATTCAGAAAAATTCAGTGACTTGCCCATACATTGAGACCCCAAGATTCCAAATCTCCAATCTATTGCATGATTGATGTCAAAGGTCAAATCCCAGAAAAACTGGCTGGGGGTACTACAGAAACGAGGCAAGGGTAAAACACCCATGGCGCATTCGGGAACACGCACCTGATTTAGCATCCTTGGTCCAGGTTGGTTTCTAGGTCTTACGTGGACATATCCACTCGTATGCTCCCAGTCTATTGACATGAACTAGACTGAACTCTAAGTTCAAATGCAGAAGAACCATCCTCTTCTAATGAATGACCAAGTGAATTTGCCCTTGACCTAAAAATCCCCCAAACATGAGTGCCTGCTGGCATTTCCTGTCAACAAACTCTTTTAAGCTGCCCCAAGGTGAGTAAGATTACAAATACTGGGAATCAAGGATTTCTGCTCCTCTTTGCTGACTTCAAATAGCACTTTCCAATAAAGGAGTTTTTTCTAAAGTGGACATTTCCAGAGTCTATAAAGCCTGAGTTTCTCATGTTTTATGTCAACTTCCAATGTCAACTTCTGAGAGGTTTACACACAAGCATACATGGCCAGACGATAGAAATTCTAACACAAAATCCACTACTAAATCTTGGTTAACTTTGTAGGTACATAATTCTTTAATAACTGTCCATAAAGGACAGTCCAAGTCAATTTCCTTGAGGAGACAAAGTTTGCGTAGACTGTTTTTTTAAAGGCCCCCAAAGGTTATATCTAAGGTATTAAGGTTCTTAGAAATTCATATAATAGCAACACTGAACTGGGGTGTTAGGAAAACAAACATGCTCTCTTTCTCCAAAAACATTATCTAAATAGCAAAATGAGGGAAAAAAATCCAGTTACTTTGCTGCAACGTGCAACCTAAGTGAGAGTCAACACTAAGCTCCTTTAGGGGAAAAAAATTAATGTGATATTCAACTAAGATACACAGAACTCCCAAATTCATCTACAGTCAATAGGTATTTGTTTACACAACCTAATTCAAAGCAACAGCTTTTAAAAAACCTTCCAGAAAAAATGCACACAGAGTAACCACTTCAAAGTGATCGGGTTTGTCACGCTCTCCCCATTTATTCCAGCGACAAGCCTTTGTCTTAAACATTTCAGAATGCTTCCTTTTGGATCGATTTCAAAGTCTGGGTTACATTCTTTTAAATAGCCTTGACGGGGGTCAATTTTGAAACTCTTTTCTCATGGATTTGATATTTAGAAATTATCAAAAATTACCTAGAATCAAGAACGTTGAATAAAATGGTTGACTATAAAGAACAAACTGATTTTCTTAATTGGCTTATAACCGCCCCCCCCCCCCAAAAAAGGAGATTCTAATGAAGGCTCTGATTCTTGCTTTTTTAATTCGTGGGTACATCGTTGGAATGAGTGTAGAGCTTTGAAGGATGACAACTTTGAAGGACAACATTCATTTGAATGTGGTGGTATAAGAGTTGTAAAAGTAATCGCAAGTTTCCACCCAGCCCCGTATCTACACTCTGCGATGTGACTTTGAGTTACTGCTATCAAGAGATAGAGTCAGGGCACTTGGGTGTCTCAGTTGGTTAAGCATCTGACTCTTGGTTTCGGAAGATGTCCTAGACCAGCCAGCCCCCAGCCAACCCACCAACTGACCACTGACACGTGAGCAAGTACAACAGTCCTGCCAACCTATAGACTTGTGAGAAATAATAAATCCCTGTTGTTTAAGCCACTAAGTTTGGGGCTGGTTTGTTATACAGCAATAGCTAACTGATACACACATTGAACTCTTAATTCGTTTCAAGATATACAATTACAAGGGCACCTGGGTGGCTCAGTCGGTTAAGCATACGTCTTCAGCTCAGGTCATGATCTTCTGATTTGTATAAGTTCAAGCCCCGCGTCGGGCTCTGTGCTGACAGCTCGGAGCCTAGAGGCTGCTTCGGATTCTGTGTCTCCCTCTCTCTCTCTCTCTGCCCCTGCCCTGCTTGCGCTCTGTCTCTCTCTCTCTCTCTCAACACTAAATAGATACACAATTCCATTTAATAGTCTTTACACAAATGAATAAAAAGTTATAAAAGCCAATTCCTGGGAGAGTTTTGGGAAGAAAAAAACAGGCATCTTCATATCTTGCTAGAGACCATGTAAATCATCTTTTTCTAGAATAATTTAGCCAAACAAACCAAGAATCATAAAAATTCTCATCTCCTTTATCAAGTAACCTGCTCTAGAAACTTATCCTAGAGAAATAATTTAAAATAAGAAAAAAGCATGGGCGTCTGGCTGGCTCAGTTGGTAGAGCATGCAACTCTTGATCTCAGGGTCATGAGTTCAAGCCCCACATTGGCCAGGGAGCCTACTTTAAAAAACAAAATCAAACCTGCTCAAAGCCACTTATTACAGTGTCATTTGGATATAATTTTGTGCAAATTATGTATGCACAGGAATAAAGTCCAGAAATTGAGTTATGATTTTTTTGGAAAGTAGTTTTTAATGAAACATTTACTGATTTAATCAAACTTTTAATAGATGCATTTTTAGTCACTTGTTTAAAATTATGACCAGTATAGGGGCGCCTGGGTGGCTCAGTCAGTTAAGCATCTGACTTCAGCTCAGGTCACGATCTCACGGTCTGTGAGTTTGAGCCCCGCGTCGGGCTCTGGGCTGATGGCTCAGAGCCTGGAGCCTGCTTCCGATTCTGTGTCTCCCTCTCTCTCTGATCCTCCCCCATTCATGCTCTGTCTCTCTCTGTCTCAAAAATAAATAAAAACGTTAAAAAATTTTTTTTTTTTAAATTATGACCAGTATAAATAGATCTTATTTAAAAATTTCTTCTACTTAAAATTAAATTCACAAAGACGACTAAAAATCATCACCGTTTTGAGATTTAACATATGCCTCACACCCCTCACAAGGATGATTTCTACATAACAAAACAAATTTCTATACTTTACCCACATCTCTCCACTTTCCTGAAGTGTAAAAAAAAAAAAAAAAAAAAAAAAAAAAAAGGCTCTTATCAAGTTTGGAGAGAAATGAGCCAAATACCATTTTAAAGTGTTTGATGAACCGTGTTTTTGACAGTTTTCAAAAAACTGGCTATCGCTTCCGTCTCACACTGAAGCGAAAATAAGCAGTAAATTCTACAGCAGAAGCCATAACTCGGATGACTACAGCCAACAGCAAGACGGTCTCAGTGAACAAAGTAAACTGAGCAGAGACTGAGGAACGGGCCAATCTCAAAGGGCAAGTCCTCCTCAACTCCAGCTGCAATGAGGGAAGAAGGGCCGGGATCGGCCAGAACGCCCGTGTTTTCCAGAAGCACCAGAAACCCAGGTCCTTCCGTGAAATCTGATTTTCAGATGTTGGCAATCAATTTAAACGATTTAAAAGCAGTGCAGAGTACAAATAAACACATCTGCAGGACTCTCTGGCGTGCTAGTCCTTGACCTCTCTGCTCTAGAGTATTGTTCTCAGCTCTTTCTCCAGGGATAAGACCCTACACCTGGATTAGGAAGCACCTAAGCTATTTTCTGACCTTCCCAAGATTGGTCTTAAAAACACAAACAAACAAACAATAATGACCCCCTTTAAAGTTCCCAACGCAGGGCCCCCCACCCCCCAACCAGAGTCGGAGGAGCACGTGACTCTTGATCTCGGGGTGGTGGGTTCAAGCCCCAGGCCGGGTGTACAGATGACTTAAACAAATAAATAAACTTTTAAAAAATAAAATAAAATCCCCACGGCCAACCCCTGGCTCCCCCAAATAGTAACAATAATGAATTAGACAGTTGTCCTCATATCTTTCCCTGTTGTTCATGGGCTTTAAAATTAAATGTTCATGAATATTTCATCTTAAAATACTCTCCCAGAATAGGGAGCTAATTTTCCAATCTTAATTTTTAAAAATACTGAGGCATATGTCAGTTCACAATGAACCTATGGTCCACTGAGGCACTAGATTTTTTTTTTTTTTTTTTTTTGGTATTGTTGCCAGGCTCCATTTTCTTCTTGAAGCTGCTAAGGGATTGAAGCTGCTACTTTCTCATCTGTCTTGGGGACCATGTGATTTCTTGTCTGTTTCCCTTTGGCTTATTGTTCCACTCTACCGCATAGCCCTTTGGCTAACCAAGGACTTCCTTCTTTATAAAATTTCAGTGGCTCTTGACAGTCTCCCAACTGTACATCAGTGAACGCAGTGAGGAGCTGGCACTTGTTCCTTTTTGAAGCTTGCTTTCCCTTTGGCTTCTGGGCCACCACACTCTCCTGGCTTTCCTTACACTTTCCCAGTTGGTCCTCCTCAGCCTTCTTTCTGGGTCCCTGTTCACCTACCTTTCCCTCAACTATTCGCTGTGCCTTGGGTTTTCCCTGAACTTTTGGTTGTGCCTTTGGTTTTTTTTTTTTTCTATATGCAATATTCTTCAGCAAATAAATCATGTTTAAAATGGCAGGTGTAGGGGCGCCTGGGTGGCTCTGTCCGTTAAGCATCTGACTCCCGATTTCGGCTCAGGTCATGATCTCACAGTTGATGAGATCGAGACTGCGTCAGGCTCTGGGCTGACAGGGCTAACCTGCTTGGGATTCTCTCTCTCCCTCTCTCTCTGCCCCTCCCTGACTCCATGCGCACACACCCTCTCTCTCGTTCTCTCTCTCTCTCAAAATAAATAAACAGTTAACTCTCTCTCACAATAAATGAATACACTTTAAAAGAAAAGGAGGGGGGTGCCTCGGTGGCTTAGCAGTTAGGCATCCAACTCTTGGTTTCAGCTCAGGTCATGATCTCACGATTCCATGAGTTCGAGCCCCGCATCGGGGTCCCACTGATGGTGTAGAGCCTGCTGGGGATTCTTTCTCTCCCTCTCTCTCTGACTCTCTCTCTTTCTCTCAAAATAAATCAATAAACATTAAAAAAACCAAACATTTTTAAAAAATAAATAAAATGACAGGTATAGATGAGCTCCTCTGGGAATGAGAAAACATAGAACCAATCCCCATGGAAAATTAACATTTAGAAGTCAGCATGAGGAGGAGGGCTCAGCAAGAAGACAGAAGAAGCTGGGGCGCCCGGGTGGCTTGGTCAGTTAAGCGTCCGACTTCGGCTCAGGTCATGATCTCACGGTCGTGAGTTCGAGCCCCGCGTCGGGCTCTGTGCTGACAGCTCAGAGCCTGGAGCCTGTTTCAGATTCTGTGTCTCCCCCTCTCTCTCTGTCCCTCCCCTGTTCATGCTCTGTCTCTCTGTCTCAAAAATAAATAAATGTTAAAAAAAAATTAAAAAAAAAAAAAAAGAAGACAGAAGAAGCAGCCAGACATGTAGAAGTATTTCAAGAAGGAGGATTAGTCAGTGGTGTTGACAACTCTTAAGAGGTCAAGTAAGGTACTGGGGCACCTGAGTGGCTCAGTCGGTTAAGCATCCGGCTTTGGCTCAGGTCATGATCTCACGGTTTGTGAGTTCAAGCCCCGCATCAGGCTCTGTGCTGACAGCTCAGAGCCTGGAGGCTGCTTTGGATTCTGTGTCTCCCTCTCTCTCTGCTCCTCCCCCGCTCATGCTTTGTCTCTCTCTCAAAATAAATAAACATTAAAAAAATTTTAAAGAGGTCAAGTAAGGGGAGAATAGAGAAGTGTCCACTAAAAAATTTTTTAAGATTTTATTCTTAAGTAATCTCTACACCCAACGTGGGACTTGAACTCACAACCCCAAGATCAAGAGTCACATTCTCTACCAACAGAGCCAGCCAGGCACCCCCAAAAAGTGTCCACTGAATTTGGCAGCATTAGAGGCTGTTGGTGATCTTAGCAAGCATGGTCTTGTGGACTGTTGAGGGCAAAATCCAGATTGTATTAAGTTGAAGAGTTTAAAAGAAGTAGAGAAGCAGAGATGGTGTGTAGATTAGGATTTTAAGAAATGGAGCAGGGGCGCCTGGCTGGCTCAGTCAGTAGAGCATGTGACTCTTGATCTTGGGTCATGACTTCAAGCCCCACACTGGCCGTACAGCTGAAGAAGGAGGAGGAGAAGAGGAAGAGCAGGAGGAGGAGGAGGAGGAGGAGGAGGAGAAATGGAGCAGTATCTGGAGAATATTATAGGGTCAGCTGAGGCTTTAAGGATCAAGGGATATAATGTACGAGAAAGTGATTTGGAAATTGTAACTTGCCACATATGGGTAAAGAGAAATCCAGGAAGAAGATGGCTAAGGACACAACCCAGGGGGACACCCTCATTTAGAGAATGGAGTGAAAAAGACCTACTGAATCAGAATTTCAGGGCATGATGCCAAGAATGTGAATAGTCTTAAGCTCATGCTGTATTGTTTGGAAATGTTTCGTTGACGAAGAACCTCACCAGAACTGATAGAACCATAACAGATAGAACCATTCCTCTTGTGGAGGGCCTGGGTTATTTTCACCTTGTTTCTATTGTGGGTAATGCCTTTATAGTATACAGTATAGGGATAAGGTTGCGGGTTCTAGAACCACACTGCCCGGGTTTACATCCCAACTCTCACCACTTACTAGCTGTAATTTTGGGCAAACTGTGTAAGCCATCCATATGTCAGTCTGCTCAATTTAGCGTAAGTATCACCACAGTGTATCATTTAATTGATGTAAGGACTAAATGAGCCATTGTAAAGTGCTTAAAAATGGGGCCTGGCACACAGTAAACACTTAATAAACACCGGCCATTATTGTTAATATGTATCTTTGTGAACCTAGAGTCAAACTTCTGTTGAACCATTTCCCCAGGATAAAATTTCGGGTTGGGATTACTGCATATGTGGAACTTGAGAAACAAAGCAAAGAAAGGAAAAAGGGGACAAACAGAAAACCAGACTCTTAAACACAGAGAACAAACTGAGGGTTGCCAGAGGGGCGGCAGGTGGGGGGATAGGCGAAATAGATAATGGGGACTGACAGTGTACTTATGGCGATGAGCACTGAGCGGTGTATGGAATTGTTGGATCATTTTATTGCGCACCTGAAACGAATATAACACTGTATGTTAACTACGCATCAATAAAAAGGGATGACAAAACAGTAATAAAAAGGCTGAGGCATGGAGAATATGGTCAATAAGATGGTAATAGCACTCTTTGGTGACCGATGGTGACCACACTTATCGTGCCGCGCACTGAGTAACGTATAAAGTCATTGAGTCATTATGTTGTACACCTGAGATTAATACAACACTCCATGTCAATTATACTTCCATTAAAAACGTGTCTAAAAAATATATATCGGGGCGCCTGCGTGGCTCAGTTGATTGACTAACTGCAGCTCAGGTCATGATCTAGCGGTTCAAGAGTTCGAGCCCCACATCAGACTCACTGCAGTCAGCGCAGAGCCTGCTTCGGAGCCTCTGTCCCCCTGTTTCTCTGCTTCTCCCTCCCTGCTCTCTCTCTCTCTCTCAAAAATAAACAAACATTGGGGCACCTGGGTGGCTCAGTCAGTTAAGTGTCAGACTCTTGATTTCGGCTCGGGTCATGAGCTCACAGTTTGTGAGATCAAGCTCCTATCTGCTGACAGCACAGAGCCTGCTTGGGATTCTCTTTCTCTCTCTCTCTCTCTCTCTCTCTCTCCCTCTCCCTCTCCCTCTCCCTCTCTCTCTCCGACCCTCTCCCCTCTCAAAAATAAATAAATAAAAGCAACACTTTTTGTTTTGCTTCGTTGAAGGATTTCATTTTTAAGTAATCTCCACACCTAACATGGGACTTGAACCCACAACCCCCCAAGATCAAGAGTCACATGCTCGGCCAACCAAGCCAGCCAGGCCCCCCCTAAAAGCAACACTTCTGAGACCACCTCTTCTTTAACAGCTTTGCAGAGGCAAACGAGAGCTCCTCCAACCTTAAAACATTGTAGTCATTCGACAATGTTTACACAGCGTGCATTCCAGCAGTATCTTGTGTATACAGCTTTACCAAGGCATTTCACTCAACATGCTCCCAATGCCGGGACATTTCTAGCAGATTCTCAGAGAAAAGGACTGCTCTCTCTAGTCATCTGTCCGCCTCTTTTTCCTTGCCTGTATACCCAGCGGCAAAGCTGACCAAATCGCAGTAGCGTAAGAGAACAGACAAAAGAAGCCAGTCTTGAGATGCTGTCACAAGTGTAAAATGGTTGTTTTCACCAGCAGTGAAAATTCCAGAAATTCTGCGTCCAAGGTCCCTCTAATACCTTCCTTCATCTCAGAAGATACTTAGAGAGATTCCTCTGCTACGTCTCAGGGCTCTCCGATCAAAAGTATAACTTTACAACTTTAAAAGCATTTGAATCATAAGCATAAGTGTCGATCATTCATTCTCTCTCACTTTTATTCACACTCATAAATATTTGCTATCAGAGTGCCAGCAAAGCCATTTCAACGAGGCATGTTTTTAAAAACAGTGGGGAAAAAAATAGGACCATCTGCACAACTCCATATCCTCTTTCAAAGTAGTTCTTTGCTGCCTTTCTTTTTTCTCCAGGCCTTTGAACCTTAAAGTTAGTCATTTTGAAAGCATTGAAGATGTATAAAATTGTATCAACATATTTATAGGCAGTGGGGCAGCCGAGATGTATATGGATCAAAGCAACCTAGCCGATTTCCAGGCTCCTGGCTAGTCCACAGTCCCAGTGAGCCTTGACCAAATAGAAATATTCCCTGGCTCTCCAGCCAAGAGGTCATGGATAAATATTCACGTGTTTTGACACGTCATTAGCCAAACAGCAATTTAAAACTGAGGCTGACCATATGCTCTGATCTTGAAAAAACCTAAAAGTCACATAATTAAAATGAGTGGCAGTCAGTGTTGCAATAACAGGAATAGGGCCAATATAGGACGCACAGAATGACTAAATTTCCAAATCAAGATGGTCCTAGAGGGCCTATTGGGGCACTGGGGGCTTTTGGAACAGACAAAAAGGGACTTTGGGAGAGCCATAGCCATCCAGCAATGATACATTAGTGGCCATACTGGAGTCCTGCTGAGGGAGAATCTCTTCTGCCAGCACTCAAAGAAAATCTGTTCTAAGGTATAGGAGGAAAATTGTTTTATTCTGTAAGCTTCAGGTGTAACAACATTGTAATTTGACATGTGTATGCACTACAAAGCGATCACTCCAAAAGTCTAATTACCATCCAACACCCTACAATTGACCCCCTTTACCCTTTTGCTCAACCCCCATCTCCTTTCCCCTCTGGTAACCACTGATCTGTTCTCCGTGTCTATGGCTTTGTTTTTGCTTTGTTTTGTTTGCCTGTTTTCATACGGTTTGGTTTTTAGATTCTACGTATGAGTGAAATCCTATGCTATCTGTCTTTCTCCTTCTGACTTATTTCACTGAGCATAATACCCTCAAGGTCCATCCACGTTGTCGTAAATGGCAAGATCTCATTTTTTATGGCTGAGTACTATCCCACTGTGTGTGTGTGTGTGTGTGTGTGTGTGTGTGTGTGTGCATATACATATCTCCCACATCTTTATCCATTCATCTTTAACGGACAGTTAGGTTGTTTCCTATCTTGGCTATTGTAAACGATGCTGCAATAAATCCAGGAGGGCCTGTCTTTTCAAATTAGTGTTTTCATATTCTTCAGATAAATATCCCTGGCAGACTAGCTGGATCACATGGCAGTTCTAGTCTTAATTTTTTTTTGTCCCTATTTCAAGAGGTCATACTAATGCTGCCTTTGTCTGATAATGTTTGTAAAAGCAAAGTGTTTCTAAAGCCACTAAAAAAAAATTAACCCAAAGAAAGACTTGTAGCAGGCCTTTCCATGCAAATGGATTTACATAACTCTATATATTGGTGAGGACAGGAGCAAGGGAGATTTTTTGGGGTGGGGGAGGGGGGAGCTATTTTTTTTTAAATAAGCACACAGCAGTGAGCAGAGCCAGCTGACCACACCTTTGGTCTTTTGCCCCCTTCTCAGACACCAGAAACATTCTTGAACACCCCTCTCCGGACGCTTCCAGCCAGGAACACAACTTTGTATCTTGGATTAATTTACCATAATGCTACTACAGTAGACTTCTTGCTTTCTCTTCTTGGGACACAATAAAAGCTACCAGGGACTTAAAGCAATGCGGCTGAGTAGCTTTCTTTTTGTCTCACTCACTGAACAGTCAGGACATTATCTGTGGGCAATGCGTTTCACGAAGGCACCCGTGTTTTACTTCTCAGTTTTACCTCACTGTCTGAAAATTACCAGCAAAATCCCTGCCCGCAAGTCGCCACCTACCGGGGGAAAAGCAACCTCTACATGAGCCGGTGCTTGGTACAACTAAGCAGTTTCTCAAAGCAGCAGTATTTCCCAACCTTTTGAAAATCCCAAGGCAAACTAATTTGAATACGAGTCCTCTGAAGAGGATATTGCCCAATACCTTATGGCGAAAATGTGATCAAGGAAGGAAAGATTGGAGAAGCCACAATGCATGTGAACTCTTCATGGCAGCCTGCTGTGTCGTGGCATCTTGACCACAGAACACTGCCAGGGAGAAAGAAGTGCAAAGTCAAAAGAGGATGGAATGGCTTTAAAAAAATAAGACAGCGGTATATTTACGACTTTCAGCATAAACAGCAAAAACAGATGTCGAGGGGGTCAACACGTTGCTCATTTTTCGTGCCTACAGCAAATTTCTGTAGAAATTCCATATAGAGAGAAACTCTACAGAAGTGCTAGAAAGACTGAGTATATATTTGGTAAGCTATTCCCCTTCTCTAGGGATTTGCACTTTCCAATTAATCTTTTTTATTATTATTATTGAAGAGCACTACACAGGGGCGTCTGGGTGGCTCAGTCGGTTGAGAGTCTGACTCTTGATTTCGGCTCCGGTCATGATCCCAGGGTCGTGGGATCGAGCCCCGCGTCAGTCTCTGTGCTGTGTGGAGCCTGGTAAAAATTCTCTCTCTCTCTCTCTCTCTCTCTTCTCTCTTCTCTCTTCTCTCTCTCTCTCTCTCTCTACCCCCCTCCCCCCCTCCGCCCCTCTCCCTGGCTCATCCTCTCTCTCTCTCTCTCTCTCTCTCTCTCCATCCTCTCTTCTCTCTCTCTCTCTCTCTCTCTCCCCCCCCCCCTCCCCTCCCTCCGCCCTTCTCCCTGGCTCATCCTCTCTCTCTCTCTCTCCTCTCTCTCTCTCCTCCCTCCCCCTCCCTCCCTCCGCCCCTCTCCCTGGCTCATCCTCTCTCTCTCTCTCTCTCTCTCTCTCTCCTCTCTTCTCTCTCTCTCTCTCTCTCTCCCCCCCCCTCCCTCCGCCCTTCTCCCTGGCTCATCCTCTCTCTCTCTCTCTCCTCTCTCTCTCTCTCTCTCTCCCTCCCCCTCCCTCCCTCCGCCCCTCTCCCTGGCTCATCCTCTCTCTCTCTCTCTCTCTCTCTCTCTCTTCTCTCTCTCTCTCCCCCCTCCCTCCCTCCACCCCTCTCCCTGGCTCATCCTCTCTCTCTCTCTCTCTCTCTCTCTCTCTCTCTCTCTCTCCCTCTCTTCTCTCTCTCTCTCTCTCTCTCTCCCCCTCCCTCCCTCCGCCCTTCTCCTGGCTCATCCTCTCTCTCTCTCTCTCTCTCTCTCATCTCTCTCCTCTCTCTCTCTCTCTCCCCTCCCTCCCTCCGCCCCCTCTCCCTGGCTCATCCTCTCTCTCTCTCTCTCTCTCTCTCTCTCCTCTCTCTCTCTCTCTCTCCTCTCTCTCCCCCTCCCTCCCTCCGCCCTCTCCCTGGCTCATCCTCTCTCTCTCTCTCTCTCTCTCTCTCTCTCCTCTCATCTCTCTCATCTCTCTCTCTCTCCCCCCCCTCCCTCCCTCCGGCCCTTCTCCCTGGCTCATCCTCTCTCTCTCTCTCTCTCTCTCTCTCTCTCTCTCTCTCTCTCTCTCCCCCTCCCTCCCTCCGCCGCCTCTCTCCCTGGCTCATCCTCTCTCTCTCTCTCTCTCTCTCTCTCTCCT